>NC_090760.1:34567556-34572556 GCF_036898095.1 Palaemon carinicauda | reverse complement strand
CACACCCATCCATCTGATCTGCTGATGCCCAACGCTCCTCTCCATCACTGGCAGGTTCTCTGCTCTCTTGATTTGTTCCACTTCTTCTCTTAATACAAAGCCCTAGCATCTTGGACGAGCTTCCCCCTAGCCTTCTCCTTTCCATTACATATACCACACATTCCTTTTTATTTTGACTAATTTATATCCAGTAGTGATATTCCAGTAATCTATCTCACCATCTACATCTCGGTTCTTTCCATCGGTCCCTCTTCTTTCCTCTTAAGAGCCCAGGTTCCTGCACAATGTAATATCACAGTCCTGATAACTATTGTCTAAACCTTCCTTCTGACCTCTAGTATTATTTACTTGTCTGAAACAACTCCAGTTACTTTTCTCCCTTTTTGCAATGTTTCCTTCACTCTTTGTCACACTTCTTGCTCAGCAGCTCCTTCCTATATCATTATTGATCCCAAATAGTTGAACTTATTCTTAAATTTAAAACTTTACCTTCTTCCACTTGAATGTTTACTTCTCCATGTCTTTTCTCTTACTCTAATCATTATCTCTGTCTTTGCAATGTTCTTCTTTAATCCTTTCCTTTCTAGGAAGTTTTTCCATGATCAAAATCATTCATACAGTCCTTCCTCTGAGTTTACTGTAATGACTAAATCATCAGCAATCCTTAGTTCCTATAATTCTTTAGTGTTTCTTAATTCAGATGTCAAACTAAAGTCAGAGCTGATCCTGGTGGAGGCCAACCTCTACATGGAATGCCGGTTTCTTTCAATATTTATTTATAAGTAGTTCATACCCCCTCCTATATCAGCCTCACTAACCATACACTTCTTTAATACGTTTTTCTCCCTTAAATAATAATAAAGGCTAATCGTTTTGGTACCCTGCCATGTAAACTTTTTTATTTCATTCTATATACTGTACATTTCTTTGAATTTTTTTTACTTTAAAATTAGCACCCACTGTACCCTTTTCTTTCATAAACTCAAATTGATAATCCATATCTATCAATTTCTCAACTTTTTATCTTATCTTCTTTCTATTATCTTGTATACAGGCATCAAAAGATTTACTCCTGTGTAGTTCCCATAGATTAACATCTCTTCTTTTTTTATACAATCTAATCATCCAGGCACCGTTCAAGTCCCTTGACATTCCCTCAACATATTGCGTGATGACCAATCGCTGCCTATATTTCCCGCTGCCTTAACCGTTTATATTGTTACCTTTGACTTTCCTACATCCATATTTACTTTTCCTTTCTATATAGCATTCATGACTTCACTCTCTCTCGATATGTAATATTGGTCCTTCTACTGAAAAATTATTTTTTACTTCTTCACATTCATTCTCAGTATTTAATAGTTGTAATAAATTGTCTTTCCATCTCTTGACTTCATTCCTCTGAATTACAATATTTCTTTTTCATCTTTGACAATCCCTACTTCTCTTACAACCTGCCTGCTTTTTATCTAGGCTCTGTAATTCTGTAGATGATCTTTTCTCCCTCTGTTGTTCCCATCATCTCATCCTATTCACCCTAGCTCTTCCCTTTGCAATCAATACCAAAATCTTTGTTTCCTTCTTTGTCTCTTTTTAGTCCTCTCTTCTTTGCTAGTTGTTATCTTCTTACCATCCTCGCCTGGCGATGCTCTTTTCTTTCACAGCTGTTTGAACCACTTGACTCCATTAATATGTTTCCTTTTGCTGTTACTGCTTACCACTTGTACTTCCACTCACCTCTCCTATTGCTAGCTTTCAATAATGGTGTCTCTCATATTGAGACACAGTTACTCTTTTATTGCATATCTTTAAAAGCCTTATTGGAAGCTTAATAAAGAGTAGTTGTGATCTTGTTTTAACTACACATCCTATGTTCATCCATTTGCAGCATATGTAAGTAAAAGAAATAATCTCTTTTCTCATACTTATATAATCTCTCTCTCTCTCTCTCTCTCTCTCTCTCTCTCTCTCTCTCTCTCTCTCTCTCTCTCTCTCTCTCTCTCTCACAAAAGAAATTTGCCATTATCTTTACATTATTTTAGAACATAAGTATAACTCACACACGCTAACAAGGAAAAGAAAGTATTGTAGAACTTCAAATATATTGTAGTTTTGTTTTAATTAAAATCTGTAATTTGGACAAAATTCATAAATACACGTAACCCCGTCAAGTCTTAATACGAAATAAGGAGGAAAGAGGTGGAAAAGCGTGAGAGAGAAAAAAAAGATGAAGAAAGAAAGGGTGTGTTATATTTGAGGTAATTTCTGGTTTGGTGATTAGTTCAGTATGAGGGTCGATTTTTACAGAACGTTAATTGGTTTGGTTTTTCTTGGTCCCCCCCCCCCCCCCCCCCCAGCCTTGATTACTCCGTCTATTCGTATTCAACTGTGATACTTCTACATCTGCTGCTGACGATGTTGTTTTTACTTCGGCTGCCGCAACAAAATCACCCTAATCTAAGATAATTCTTGTTTGTATTGTTTGCTGAAGCCTCGTCGGCTTTTGTTCCCAGCGTATACGCATTACGCTCGACTTTCCCTCTTGATTTTGTTGTTTGTCTCAAATGTTTTTTTTTTTTTTTTTTTTTTTTTTTTTTTTTTTTTTTTTTTTTTGCGTCTAGCTCTGTGGTGTTTAACAATTGCATTTCGTGATAGAGGTATTGGCTTTTGCGCCTTTCCATTGATTATCAAGATAAACGGACGACAAGTAGTTGTTGTCCTAAGTTATATATGTATCCAACTCAGACATTGTTCTTAAACCTAAAGCTGTGCCATAGTCTATGTTCCCTGAATCTTGTAGTAGTTATATCCCTACATTATGTTATGTATTGCATTCAAGGTTCATTTTATACCATTTCTTCTTTTTTTTTCTAATTTGTTATATTCCTTAAGAAAATGTTGTTTCACTTATTCATAACCCACTGACATGTAGTAGAATATAATAATAATAATAATAATAATAATAATAATAATAATAATAATAATAATAATAATAATAATAATAATAATAGTAATGATAATAATAATAATATCGGAAGGAGACCCTCTTTAATATATGTTTAATCAAAAGCAATGGGTGCCTTAGTGGCATTAATCTTTTAGAAGGTCTTCTCAAAAAAAAAAAAAATATATATTAAAGCAATTGAAAATGTCTTCTATAAGATTAATGCCTTAGAGGCAACCATTACTTATGATAAAATAATAAAACTTACAAATAAGCAGTAAGAACAATTTGAAATAAAAAGTTTTATAAATAATCGGAAATAAACCAGAAAGTGAATCTGAAATCCTATTTTTTTATATTAATTGAAAAACACCAAGGAACCTTGTTTCGCGACTAACCTCTCCATGTTTTCCTCCAGGCGTTGAAATAACTTTGTATTCTCAACAGATAAAATTGACTGTAACAGAAAATACGATATTGCAATTACCTACCATCATGGTTGATGAGAATCTGGAATTTAAAGTATTGATGATACAAAAAAAAAAAAAAAAAAAAAAAAAAAAAGCTTAAATTATATTTTCTGTAAAAAAAAAAAAAATATTTCCAATGTACGATAGGTAGAAATCAGATTTACAAAAAAAAATATTAGCGTGCTCTCCTATAACATAGCTATTCGAAAGACACAAGTAAAATTTCAGATATTAAGAGACAAATAACCCCAAATGTTGTTTGGTGATCTGCCAGACTTGGGTAGTGTCTGCCTCCTCACCACCCTTGTGAGCTAAAGATATGGGGAAGGGCTTAGGGGAGCCTATAGGCCTACCTGCTGAGTCATTAGCAGCCATTGCCTGGCCTTCCCTGGTACTAACTTTGGTGGAGAGAGGGCTTGGGCGTTTTTCTTTAGTAGCTAAGCATACAATAGTTATGACATGAAATTAGCAAGAAAGATTCTAAATATATTCCTCTGTAAAGTACCGTAGAACAACATTCGACATGGAAGGATCACTCTTTAGCCTTTCAGAATCATTACCCAAATATGAATACAATGCAAAAGAGGATCTTCTTTTCAATTTAATTAATATGTAAATCTTCAAGATTTAATCCCCATTTAAAATCCACTCTCGTTCAGTTTGTCTTCCCCGGTTTTGCACAGACTTTGGCTGTAGGATTAAGGATCCCTGCCATTATAGTAACCAATTCTGGAAAGAACAAAGGAATCGTCTTTGCATCTTAATTGCATAATCATCGACGACTGGCGTGCTCATGAGGAAAGAATTACAAGGGGGAATCTCTGGAACGAACAGCTTTTATCTAAAGTCTGCTTTTTGTTTCATCCTATTTTTCTTTATTCTCATTTATTAATAACAAAGGGCTGCTCATGAATGGAAGATTTAAAGAATATTGATAATGCCCTAGCTAGTAGGACTGACCATATATACATATGATCAACGCCCAACCCCCTGTCCACCAAAGTTATGACCAGTGAGGGCCAGGCAGTGACTAATGGTGGCGCAGCAGGTTGACCTATAGCTGACAAGGATGATGAGTGACCGTCTGCAGACACTACAGAAAACTATGGAGCTTGATCGTGACTCGAACCCCAGTCTGGCATATCGACAGGCAGGGACGTTACTAATAGGCCGCCACAAACCAAATGACAAAGATTTAAAAATGCAACGTGTTAGTTTTTGTGTAATTTTCAATGATATACCATAAGACCTTGCATAGACAAATTTTCCTGACACATGCTGAGATTCATTAAGTCTTTATTTACTATTTTTATTTATTTATTTATTTTTTTTTCCATGCAACTGCTAAAAATACTGATATCTGATCGTGTCTTCTTTCTGGCTTGCCTATCAGAACAATGGCCGAAGGATTTTTTTATTTCTTTCTGAAATCGTGTTGCAAGTTTCATTTATGAAATAGTTGCACTTTCCCTTCCTGCATGTCACTTTTTAAATATCAATGAAGATCTTCTTGGTATTCCGCTTGCGTAATATGTAATTTTAGTCTCCATTAATGCAAATTATGCCGCATTCTATAAGTTAGTTTT
>NC_090760.1:34560056-34562556 GCF_036898095.1 Palaemon carinicauda | reverse complement strand
TTTCATATCATTCAGCAAAAGCCACTGCAATGCTTTAGTATTTTTTAATATTGACACCCATCTAAAGTTTGTAAAATGAAAAAGTGTGTAGAGGTTGTTCCAACTCTTATCATGTAGACTACAGTTGACACCAGGTGTTTAAACTGCAACTCTAATCATAAATCAACTAATAGGAGATGCGAACTGCATAAGTTAGTGAAAACTGCCTTCAACAAATCCAGTTTAGAACACATAAGTGTAGGACAGGCAAAAAGGCCTTAAAATCATAAGGAAATTTACCGCAGAAGACCTAGTACTGCCAGCAATACTAAGAAAGGAAATACGCCATCTATTGATAAAGTGCCACCTGACCAGGTAAGCACATTGCCTTCTTCTCAGGGTATGTCCTTATCTGAATTGATGGAGATTCCACTTGAAATCAAGTTACCAGGTGCACCTGTAGTGGACTAGGTGCAAAACCTAGTAGCTTGCCACCTATTAATTGGATAAGAGAGATACCTTAATCTCTCTCACCACCTTCCATAAGAAACCTCAAAGTCACGAAGTCAAATATATATGATGTTTTGTCTGTTGTTTCTGATCAACCAAATGGCAATTTAAATAAATCAGAATTTCAAGTTGAGGTCCACCATCCCCCTCAACAATAAGATTGAGTAGAAAAAAAGAAAAACACAAACGCAAAACCCAATTTATCAAGACCCTCCATAATAAAACCTTTATTAGGGATGGTGCAAAAACCTGGTAGCTCACCGCCTATAAATCGGAAAAGAGAAAGACCTCCATCTCTCATGCCCCCTTCTATAAGAAATATCAAAATTATGACGTCAAATAAATATGATGCTTTGTCTGTTGATGTTTCTAATCAACTGGAAGGTAATTTAAATGAATCGGAAATTAGAGTTAAGGTCCACCATCCCCCTCGGCAATTAGATCTAAAAGACAAAAAGAAAATCATAAATGCAAAACCCAATCTATCAAGATCCTCTGTAATAAAACCACCAGGAAATAGTGTTAGATAGAAAATTGCTAATGGGAAGACTTCATCCAAGGTGTCTTCCAAAAATAAACCATAGTTTTTTCCTTCATTTTGCAATGGAACTATCAGGGTTTAAGGGGTGAATATGAAGAACTTAGGTTCCTCATTCATGAGTAATCCCCCATGATTATGTGTCTACAGGAGGCAAACGTCATGATAATAGGACATCAAATGATCACTGAGTGGGGAGCCAATGCAAAAGTCTCATTTACATTCGTCGAGAAGTTCTTTGAATATATTTGTCTGTTCGTACACCTCTGCAGGTAGTGGCTATACAGATTGATATAAGGAGAAAATATACAATTTGGCCTCCAGACTTGCCTCCAAATGATAACATTTTGTATGATTATTCAGTAGAGGTGATTAAAAAACTCCCTCAACCTTTTCTTTTAATTGGAGATACGAATGGTAGACATCTTTTATGGATTAATGTTTTAGCAAACACCAGGGGCAATATCATATCATCAATTGTGGAAAATGAGAATGTCTGACTCTTCAATAAAGGAGAGCCAACATACTTTTATTTCAATTAGGTACCCTGTCATGCATTGACCTTTCAATTGCAAGCTTCAATTGCCTTCTCGATTTCGAATGGAGAACGTTAGATGATTAGTATACTAGTGATCATGATCCAATTATTATAAATACGAACGGTAATCTACCATTGTAGAGACCACTACAACATAACCTTGACAAGGCAGACGGGGATAGATTTCAGGAGCTAAGCGAAATTGAGGGGAATGCGGAGCAGTTTGAAATATTTGATGATACTATTGACTTATTGAATGGAACTCTCAATACAGCATGAGTCAATTCGATTTCCAAAACCCAGGGTTATTCAAACGGTGACCAATCGCCTGGTGGTGTTCAGAATTAACTGCCTTGCATAGAGCTACAAGAAAATCTGATTGTGTACACGCCACACAGAAGAGAATTTGATAAAAAAAAAAATAAATAAATAAATAGACAACACAGTTCCGTCGTGCCATGAAAGAATCTAGAAACCAGCTTTGGATATCTTTTGTTTCCTCCATCAACAGTAGAGAATCACCATCTTCTGTGTGGATAAAAGTAAAAAAGGTAGCAGGCAAATTTACCCGCATCCCACCACCGGTGTTAAAGGTGAATGGTCAGTATTTGACTGGAGCAACTAAGGTTAGCAATGCCCTGGCTTAAAATTGCTCTAATGTATCAAGCAAATGTGTAACAGCTCCTGGTTGCCAGTATAAGAACATTGAAGAACGTAAAATACTAAATTTTGCAACAGAAAAGGAGGAATTTCACAATGTTCCTATTACTGAAAGATATGATTCCGTACTAGCTAATTCCAATGATACAGCCTCTGGACCCGATGGAATTTCATATGCAATGATTAAACGTGTATTTGTTAATTCTAAGTTATTTATTCTAAGTACTGTTAACAGAATATGTCACGATCCTAATTATCCAAGTTTTGGGAACTAG
>NC_090760.1:34520056-34547556 GCF_036898095.1 Palaemon carinicauda | reverse complement strand
CACTATTGTTCTTAACGTCTTTCCATATTGAGTCAAAGTAAGAAAAGAAAGAGCTCTGATATGAACAGAGCATATGATATGAAGTGGGAAGAAGAATATTGTGTGGCATCAAATAGGTTCTGTTCTTAAGGAATATGTTCGAAGGCATTGTGTGACATTGCACAAAGAAAATTATGCTTAATTGCAGGAAAATCACGAAGTGGTATATTGAATATCTAGATTGGCAAACATCATCAGCAAAATCATGGGTTACATAACTTCTGAAAATTACAAACAGGTAGTCTTACTGCTTTATAAAAAGTTACTTTGGTGCTTATGAGAAATAGAAAATCATTTAGGGGTGGAGAATTAATAAAGCAGTGTTAAGTAAAATAGCACAAGATTTTGCTGAAGAAAATGTACCTGGTAGTAAATGAATTTGAAAGTGTGTCTTTCTGTTAACAAAGAGTTGTAAGAAGAGTGAATGATTTGATCAGCATGTTTCCATTAAACTTGAAAATATAATGAAACATCGCAAGTACTTTTTACTGTATTTAGATGACAGCACTGATATAAGTGACACAAGTCAGTTACTCGTATTTGCCGGCACCATTGGCGAAGATTTTGTGGTTCACGAAGAACTTGTCAAGATGCAGTCATTAAATGATGATAGCATAGGTTCTTATATATATATATATATATATATATATATACGTTTCCCTCAAATCCATGGTCAATGTATATGGAGGGTTTAAAATGTCTCCCTGCATTATAACTGATAGTACGGAAGCTATGGTTGGCAGTAATGTGGGGTTAGTTGGTGTTTTAAAGAAAGATGGAGTGTATCGCATCAAACTGCATTGCATTATTCACCAAGAGGCCTTTTGAAGCAAAATATTGCAGATGAGGGTTGCCATTACAAATACCGTCAGTATTGTGAACTTAATCAGAGGCGGAAATATTTCCTTAGGCATAGAAAATTTATATCATTCCTGGAAAAACTAAACACAGAGTACAGTGACCTGCCACTATATTATGTAGGGGCTGAGCGCTGGGAAACAGTCTGGTGTTTTTTTTTTTTTTTTTTTTTTTTTTTTTCTTTTTTTTCCATAAAATCAGTGCTAAATCCAGCCACACAATAAAGACTCTCTTTGGTCCTAAGCAACTCTTACCGTTATGACTGCCCACCTGAACGTTCTAAACTTGAACCTACAACAAGGAAAATTACAGAATGTTTCCCAGTTAGTAGGACATGTTGACTCTCTCCGTAAAAAGCTACAACTTTTCAGTGAATGCTTAAACAAGAATAGTCTAACACACGTAATTTCTTGTGTGTGTAGATTTACTTTGATTGTACAGTATTTTGAAGTTTAACAGGAATAAAACTGTGAAAGGTTCTATTTTTTCTTATCTTATGATTAGAAAGTATTACTAAACACTAGTATCTGAGTTGTTTATACCTTTTTTTTCTCTTTTTGTATATCATATGTACTTTAATTATGATTTGAAGTTAACTATTAACAGATATATATAAGCTTTGAATTTCTAATTCTTACCTTTTATTTTTACTGTTTTTTGTCTTGTTGCGGAAAAAAATATTGATATATAAAAAATTATGGGGGTGGGGGGGGGGGGAAATCTTATAACACGGTGTGTAAGCTCTTCAAGTGCATTTACATACTTGGTAAATAAAAATCACTTGCCTTATGAGTTACCATTATATGTGTAATAAAAAGAGCAAGTTCATTTCTATCCATCACGCACTCACACGCACACACCACACACACACACTTATATATATATATATATATATACTTATATATTTATATATATATATATATATATATGTGTGTATATATATATATATATATTGTATATATAAAGTATATATATTTACTGTATATGTATGTATATATATATATATATATATATATATTGTATATATAAAGTATATATATTTATATGTATGTAGTATATATATATATATATATATATATTCCTGTTTATATAGTGCACATGTATATATATATATATATGTGTGTGTGTGTGTGTGTGTGTGTGTTTGTGTGTATGCATGTGTTTGTGGAGAGTCCTAAGATTAGATTGAAAACTTCAGGTTTGTTATATTTTTTGGTTTCTTAAGTCGATGATGTTCTTAGTATTTCAAAAGTAAATTTCAATCTTGAAAAGTTTTTGATATCATAAATTTATTGTTTCAGTCCATGGAAATTAATATAGAACAGGAAGATAATAACAGTATCCATTTTCAGACGTTTCAATTTTTAGCCATTCAGATGAATTTAACTTTTTTATATATACAATTGTATTTAAGCCATTCTGAAATATATAGTGTTCTGTAATTTTTTACTTGCACTTCAAAATACTAAGAATATGAAACTCTGAGGACATACAAGATGAGTTTACCGAACTTGAAGAAATTTCCCTTATAATAATGAGGTGGAATAGAGATAGTGCTAGGAAAATAAAGTTTGGCCACTTCACACTTGGTGACACGCTTGTTTAGAAAACTTCCAAATTACAGATCTTATATATGATTCAAGTGCTTCCAAACTCTGTCCACATCCTTGGTAACATGGTTCATCCATCCATTAAAACAACTCTGCCACGCTCTTTAAGCCCTTCTTAAGTCTTCCTCGACACCTTCATCCAAGATTTATAAATTATATGCTTTATACATCGATCTATTGTACTTATTTTATAAAACCAAATATCCAAATACAATGATTTATCCTTTTTCAAATTCTAATCTTGCTTTCCTTCCTCAATGTATTTTATGATTCTGTACCATATTCAGTTTAATATAAATGAACCACATTAATAATCAATTTTAATAAATTAGAATTTTAATCCTGGTTTCAATTTCGATAAAAATCAGTACTTAATTTCTATGAAGTAGTTGTTATCATAATCCGTACAGGTACGTAATTCCCATTTAACCATCATATGCAACAAACGTATTTCTTTTTTGTTACATTTTGGGACCTTTCTTGCTCCAGCTACCATTCGCCTTACTTATGCTGAAGTGTTACCACAAATACCTATAAATAAACTGCATCCATTACTCCGCTATCAATATTTATTTCTAAAACATCCTGGCATATATCAACACAAAAAACTTATTCTTGCTTGTTTTTACTCCCAGCTCTTTTCCTTTTTTTCTTTTTGCTAACATATATTATGGAATTCTATTGTTGAGTTTCTCTTTAGTGCCGCCAATTAGTGCCGAGTTATCTGGAAACTGTACCAACCGTGTGTCACACGATCGTACTTAAATTATTTTGTATATATTATGCTTGTATCTGCGCTCTTCCCTTGCACTAAAAAGAACCTGAATAATCATGTCTCCGGTTTTCCTCTGCAACATTGTCTGTCTTGTGAACATGAAAATGCCTGTTGCCTTGAGGTTTTGTATATAAAGGAGAGTGTTCTATAATAAAGTTACTCAGTTGATTGCTTCCTGCCTTTGAGTCGCAACCTTTCTCTCGGCACGTCACAATACATTAACCATTTCACGCTCCATGATAACTAATTTCCTCATATTAAATCCTCACACCGATATCTAAGTTCCTTTCACTGTTTCCTTAAATTAGAGCATTCACATTGATATTAAAAATCCATGGAGCTAAAACACACCCTATTTTTAAACCGTTTTAAAGCATAACGTTCACTCTTCCATGTATATGCCATGAGGCAAGCTTCACTCTCACATTAAGAACTTTTAGTTGGTCCCAGTAACTTCCACTCTATACTATATAAATTATTCTGGACACTCTTCATTTGGTTTCCTTTATTGTTGAATTCTTTAAAAAGCTTTTTGTAGATCCATTTATGCAGCATACAAAATCTCCGGGTATAAACTGCCATAGAAAGACCATAAACAGATGGAAGTGTGAGGCCTTTTTTCTGCAATGGAGTAGTAATGGCTGATGATGATGATGATGATGATGAAAATGATATATATATATATATATATATATATATATATATATATATATGTATGTATATACATATATATATATATATATATATATATATGCATAAGTGTGTGTGTGTGTTTTTGTTTGTGTATCTACGTATATGTATGTACATAATACAAAATTACTCAACTTGGTTATGAATAAAACAAAGTGCAATCGATGAAATGCAATCAAAATATCAGAGGAAATAAGTTTGCAAGGGAAGATCCACTGAAGAAAAGTGATAAATACATGAATGAAGAATAGAAATTACGATTGTTCCTTTATCTATTAGCTTACACATCGTACCTAAGCTTACGGGTTTAAACTATTACCAGAGCTTACTCGCAATTCTAAATTTTTATAAAGCAAGAAAAAATTATCCATAAGAAATGAAAGGAATTTAATTGATAAATTCTGTACATCCATAAATATATAAATGTGTATATATATATATATATATATATATATATGCAGTATATATATACATATACATATACACATCATCCTCATTCTCATAATCATCATAACCATACTCATTGGCCATTACTACTCCATTGCAGGAAAATGGCCTCAAACTTGCGTTTGTTTATGGAATTTCTATGCCAGATTATACCCACAAATTTTGTATTCCTCATATACGGATCCACGAAAAGCTTATCAGGGAATTCATCAATATAAGAGACCATGTGAAGAGTGTTCAGAATAATTTATATAGTATAGAGGGGAAGTTGTTGAGACCAACTATAAGTTCTTAAGGTGAGAGTGAAGCTTACATTATATCATATACACGGAAGAGTGAACGATATGTTTTAAAATTTTAAAATCCTAAATATTTGTAATGTTATATCAAAATTATAACCCTTAACACCAGAAATAAATAAAGAAATTTAATTCACAATAAAAAATCTAAATATTGACAAATTACCTTGGACTTTACCTTTATCATCAGTAACACATTCACTTTTTTACTTTTTGGACATTTGATTTTTTTTTTACACTCTTACGTCAAATTTTCCCAAGGAACGTATCTAGAGATAGTATTCTCTGTTGCTTTCCCTAGAGAAGCAGCGGTGATATCCCCCATGGGGAATTCTCTCTCCGCTGACGCTAATAAGACTAAAGTAGCCTCAGAGTTTGCTGTTAACCCTACTGAAGTCATACCTGGGTGAAGTGTTTCAAAAATCTTTTGCAGAATTCCCACATTTTTAACATTTGCCTTACTTTCGTCAAAGTGAGAGGTTTGTCATTCTGTCACTCTTCCACATCACATAAAACCTCTTCCACTACCTCTTAATGCAGCTCCTTATGCAATTTTAACAGCTCTTTGGTCGTCAGCAGCTTACTATGGCCCTCAAGCTGATATCATGATATCATACTTGTACACTTCCAATCCCATTGTCTAGCTCAAGGACTCAATTTTACCATCAACTACATATTACAAGGCTTCGAATCCCTCAAAACCATGTTCGGCAAAGCATTCAGGCCACATTTTTCTCCATACAGAATTGAATGTTCTCTTGATGACCACTTCCCATGCTTTGTCAGTCCCTTCAGTAACCTCAAAACATCACTGAAAAATTGTTTCCGTGTATCGTTTTTTGTATGTTAGATATCATCTACTGATCCTTGGGCTTGAAAGGAAGAGTGGTGTTGGATGGCAAGAACTTTGGCCATCTTCAATGGCTAGAGGACAAGCAGGAGCCTTGTCTATAAGCAACAAGGCTTGAAGTGGGAGGTTCTTACGAAACCCTCATTTACTTGCTCCAAGTGCAAAATACGGGTCACCTAAGCCTTGTTGCTTGACATCCAAATGAGTTTCAGTTTCTTCTACAAATTGTAATTTTTGAAAGGTTCTTGCATTTTCAGGTAAACAGACTATCATAGGCTTGTTGCCAGAAATTGCATCTCTACTGTAGTAATTAAGGTCCTCCTAGGTATCTTTTTCCATATCAAACTGATCTCGTGACATGAATATTTGATGCAGTATGTAAGGCTCTAGATCCACAAAGTTTTTAAATTTAGACATGAATGACTCTGCTGCTCCTTGACATCGGGGGTCACATCCTCACTTTATTGCACAACACTATGGATGTTGGTTTTTCTCTTGAAATATTCAAACGAGCCAAGGTTTGTATTGAATATTCCTATTTCTTAGTCTCTGATAAAAAAGGCTTATTTTTCATGTCAACATGCAAAAACCTTGTCTTATGACGAATAACGTTCTCAGTTGTCATATTCCCGGCTAACTGCTATCATTGATTCATATGAGAAGTATGTTGTGGGGGATTAATTTTTGTTTTCTTTTTTCTTTTTTTTCTGACAAATCGTGAGAGAGAGAGAGAGAGAGAGAGAGGAGAGAGAGAGAGAGAGAGAGAGAGAGAGTTTGTTGGAATAACTAAGGTTGTGTATTTTTTAGCCAGCTTAGGACAGTACTGAATGTCTTGTAGCAAATGCCTCATTTATTTGATTGCAGCCAGAGGCTGTGTGGTTGTAAAAGCTGGATTTATTGCCTATTTCGACCACCTAGGAAGTGATTATCTATTCTTTCAGTGTAAAATTCTGTTTATATTTAATACAAGTGATTCTGAATGACAGAAAGTTTATTATTTATCTTCTTTGATTATAGTGCGGTAGTTCAGTTAGCTAGGAGCGTTCGTAAGGTTTTTTTTTTTCTTATTTGCATGCCGTAATTCATCCTTTAAACTTATTCTTTCGTAAACCTGGGTCTGTAGTTAATGACCCTGGTCTCTAATAGAAGATCTTATTTAGACTGCACTTTTGGATTACACAACCATTGATGACCTAACCTGTGTATTAAGATTACATATGATGATGATGATGATTTTGACATCCATGACCCCGAAGAGTTAAGGCAAGGCTGTCACGAATACAGGCCTGGTCAGTGGGGGAAGAAGTTAGCATGAGTAGGTCGATTGATATGGAGACGGATAAGGAATAAGTTTGGTTGGTGACATCTACAATCCTTCTTTCTCTCACGCACGCACTCACTATACATACACACTTTGTTTCTCTTTACAATATATAGCTGATAATCCTCATACAAAAATTAAGAGATCATACACACCAAATAATCGCGCTAAGAAAAATTAAACAGAAAAAAAGTAATTAAAATCAAATTAAAACTTTCCCGTGGCAGTAGTCTAATTTCAGAACACAATAATTCCAAACTACACTTGCGTAGCAAAAAAACACAGAATGATTCTTACAATTTAATTTTGAAAAATAAATGAAAAGTAAACAACTCTGGCAATTCAAAATAATTTAACATCTTTTGCACAATCACCCACAATCACCTGACGTTGCTGTACATATTCTTTACTTGAAATTTTTGACAATTTATTTCTATTTTTCCACTGTTATTGTTGGCAATTCTCTTAGCTATGACTTTCTTCCTAATTGTTCTATCGAAGAAGGATGTCTCTGATGCAATATAATTAGATCTGAAGTGTAGCCGGCACACCTGAAAAGGGTTTTAAATGCAATATTAAAGTGCAAAACGCATATATATATATATATATATATATACACAGAGAGAGAGAGAGAGAGAGAGAGAGAGAGAGAGAGAGAGAGAGAGAGAGAGAGAGAGAGAGAGAGAGGCAGCAACCGAAGAATGAGGAAGCAAGAATTGAAAGAGAAGAAATAAAAAAGAGAATGAAGTAGTAAGTAGCAAGGGAAAAAAATGTGTGAAAGTCAAAGTAATTTTGTAAACAGTTTAGTCATTTCTTTCATCATTATACAAGAGGCTGATATTCTGTGCCCAATACCACATGAACAATATAATACAATTATAATCATTACAACAATAAATATAGTATTTCCCCTACTATTATAGTTAGGAACCTATCGGGCTCTCTAAATGGCATGTAATAAGTAGGCTTTTTCTTCATCAGCATTTGGAAAGGAAAACACTCACTTTCGGTCCAGTTCTTTAATTCCCTCTGTAGTTTGGCACACAGCACATAAAAGGCATTAGCCTGGATTCCAAAACAATCAAATTATCTTGAATAACAGCAGAAAACTGTGAAGAAATCGAGCACGACTCCTTTACTCGCAGCCTATAGTAGTTGTGTGAAAGCACTACTCGTACCACGTGGGACCTTTCTTAACCCCCAAATGACCCGGCCTTCTCTCGAGACGGCCTTGGTTAAGGCCATTGTGGGAAACTACCAGACAGTCTTCTGTTCGTCATACAGTGGTAGTGTGCCGATAAAGACAGTTGGCTCAGTGAATGATTATCTATGTGTTTTTTCTTGTGACTGTTTATTTGCAAAAATTTTTGGTAAACACTCACGCATATCATATATGTTTTGTGTTTTGAAGTTTAGGTTATAGTAAATTTATATTTTAAGTTTTGTTAGTGATAAATGTTAAGATTTCTTATAGATTTTGGCGGGTCTATTTGAGCGTGGATAGTTTTTGTATAAAATGTTTTAGTTTTAAGGAATATAGTATTAAGGTTACGATTTGTTTTTATTTCCCTTCTGTCCAAGAGTCGAGTTGATGATAACGTAAGGGAAAAGTTTGTGTTGAGGAGACAATTGTCTGTGGGGGTTGTTTTCGTGTGCAATCCGCCACAATATACTCGACATCATCTAGAACACATGCCTGTTATTTCATCGAGATAAGCACCACTTTTGCAACATCAATTGCCTGAATTTCTTTCTTTATCTTGAGGATTGTACTAACAGTCGACGTTGTGCGATTGTAGATTTTTGCAGGGGCCACCAGATGCTTACCAAGAGCACGCCTCTCCACATTTTCTTTTTTTCAACTTTATGGTTATCATACCCCTCTTGTGTCTTTCTTTCTTAAAGATTTTGAGGATCATTGTCGAGGTGCTATACTGTATACCGTTTATACTTTTAACTTGATTTGAATAATATCAATCACAATTCTCTAAGAAAGCATATGGCAATAACTTTACGGAAGAACACTACCAAAAGGCTCCCATGATATGGTATGTGATAGTGGTGAGAGGAGTGCGTAGATAGTGAAAGAGTTAAGGTCAAGGAAGGGTGGAAGAGGCAAGCAAAGGTGAAATGGCGTGAAAATCTCATGATCACTGCATGGGTGACATATTATGGGCGCTGCATATGTTTTCTGAGCATATAGCCACATTAGAAATTTTCCACATAAAATGTAAATAGAGAGGGAAATTTTTGCTTACAGATAGTACAGTGCTCATTTACCGATTTGATATTACACAATTAAAAATCAATTTACTTGTGTTCTTCGGTAATTTTAAATCAGTGTATTACTGTAATACAGCTAACAAAAGACAGGAGCCTCAACAGTGAAGAAACCACTTTAAAAGCCCACAACCAATACTTATTCCACTATTATTTGTTTCAGATTTCTTTTAACAAGGGATATAATCAATAAAAAGGAAATCCCCCTTTTGGAAAGAAAATTCTATCCTCAGGGGGCTCTTTTTGCCATTCTGCAAACACATACACACACACACACACACACACACACACACACACACACACACTAAAGCCTTAGAACATAAGCTAGTTACAACATAGAGGGCTATGGAAAGAATGATGATAGGCATAACACACAAGGCACAACATGGTAGCGAGCGAAAACTCAAGTAGAGGATATTTTAACAACAGGTAAGAAAAAGTAATGGAAAGGGTCAGAACAAATAATGGCAGATATTAGGACGCTTAACATAATAACGGAATGGGTCCCTAGAGTTTGCAAACGAAGAAGGGGAATAAGTTACAAGGAGTTTGAAGGATTTTGGATGTCTAAAATACTTTTTAGTCCATCAGGAGAGACTCCATTTGCTCTTGGGTAGATTGATTTGGTTTGAACGTTTAGAGAGTTTTTATGATCTTGTGTAACTTATTTTTGAACTGGTATAACGTGTTACTGTTTACTACATCCGCTGAAGTATGGTCCATTTATTTTGTATTTTGTATGTAAAGAAATTACCACATTAAGAGGTGTATCTTTTCAATTCCAGTTTGTGTCTGTTACCTCTGGACTGATTTGTGCTTAGTACGAATAGAATATTGTATCCTATATTTTCTATACCTTTAAGAATTTTGAATATCTCTATCAACTGTTCCCTTAGTCGTCTAGTTTGTCGATCAAATAAGTTCAAACGTTCCATCCACTGTTTAACAGAGGTTGGAACGTTTGAACTTATTTGAATTACAAACTAGACAACTAAGGGGACAGTTAGTAGTGATATTCAAAATATCAAAATTGCATTATAGTTGAAACTAGTTTGGTGGCAGTAGCTTGTACTGCTTCTAGTCTATCTATATCCTTCTGAATACTTGGAGCCCAAGATTGGACTCCATATTCTTGATGAGGTCTTACTAGTGATGTGTACAGCTGAAGTACAGTGTCTTTGTTTTTGTATTTGAATTGTCTTTTTGTGAAACCTATGAGTTTTTGCTTTATTTTCAGTTTTTATGCTCTGTTTGATGAGCAAAAATAATTCCGAGATCTTCCTCCTGGTCCACACTTTCTATTTCATTTCCCCGCAGTGAATAATCTGTTTGTTTGTTACCATAACCTATATGCATAACTTTGCATTTCCCACGATTTACTCACCTTACTTAATTTAATCCTCTATTGAGGCATCTACGTCCACTGAGTTCGCAGCATTTGTGACGAGTTTAATATCGTCGGCAAATTTGGACATTCTACTAGTTAATCATAAATCTATGTAGTTAATGAAGATCAGAAATAGTAATGGGCCAAGAACGGATCCTTGAGATACTCCACTTTTAACAGCTTCCCACACCAAGGCTTCTCCATTCATTACAACTTTCTGTTTTCAATTTGTCAGCAAATCTTCGATCCATTCAGACGGTTCGTCAATGATGCTGAGTGCTCTAGTATTAATCATTAACTTTTTTACGAGGAACTTATTCAAAAGCCGTTTGAAAGTCTGGGTATATGATTTCTATTACGCAGTAGGAGAAGACGGTGGATTGACGTAAAAAAGAATATTTGCGTGTAATGACTGGTATAAAAAGACCATAAAAAGACGTGAGTGGAGCATATTTGAGGCCTTTGGCCTACAGTAGACAATCAGTAGCTAAGCGTTTTATATATATATATATATATATATATATATATATATATATATATATATATATATATATATATATAACGGATTTTGAGCGAAGCGAAAAATCTATTTTTGGGTGAGATGGCCATGTCCTCCTGATGGAAGTTCTTATAGGGTAGCTTCCTAGGGTATATTACAACTACAGCGATATTCCCAGAGAATTTACCTTAAGGTACCCAGAATTCTAACTCCTGGAGCGAATATCCCTCATGAAAGGGATATCACGACATATCAGAGGACGTATTCTTGACACGCCACATGGCAATCTGCACCCCAAACAGAGATTACGTATCGAGGGGTCAATTGTCAAGAAACGAAAACGGGAAAGAAAAAGGGGGAGGGGAAAGAAAAAGGGGGAGCCGCTCCCAAGGCTCCCTATTCTCCAGTTTCGTAAGCGTGCCTGGCGCCAATCCTAGCGCCATCTGTATTCCTTGTAGCGTACACGAGGTGCTACAGATACTGTATGTAGGGAGGGGTCCTACAGCCCTTTCATAGAAAGGGAAGGGCGGGTCCATCAGGACGACATGGCCATCTCACCCAAAAATAGATTTTTCGCTTCGCTCAAAATCCGTTTTTTGGGCTCAAGCCATGTCGTCCTGATGGAAGTATACCAGAGCATTACTGTATCTGTGGATTCTCAGAACGTGCCGTACTCCCCGGAGGTGATTTTTCCCGGTCGACTAGACCTAGAGACCTAAGATATTACCGTTATACATCTTTTCTACTAACCATAAACCATGTTAGAGCTTCCTGCCCCCTACAGGGAAGAGTCCTACTAGACTCTGGAAAAGTCTCGAAGAGTACATATACCTATGTATGAATACCAGGCAAGCTAATATAGTGGTCTCACCATATATTAAGTAAAGCATAGTTTTTAAAGAACCACTGCGTCAATATGAAATATCGACCATTTCTCCGCACAATACTTGTATTGGACAAAGGTTTATATCCGCATAGGAGGAAACTTGTAAAACCGCCACCGTCCCCTTCTGGGACGGAGTCCTCCCGATAAGGGAAAGCATAAACCAATGCAACATAGCTTGCATACAGGAACAATCTATTAGAATTATTCCAGATAAATATACATAGAATGAATGCTCAATTATATCAATAAATTGACACAGGCGAAGGAGACGCAAGGTTCCCAAGAACAAGTTTATTGATAGACAATAAACAGACAGGTTAACAACAATTCTATATATATATATATATATATATATATATATATATATAGAAGAGGATAACCAAAACTTTAAGCATAAGTCTGAAAGTAAACAGAAACTTGTTTATCTGAAAGAAAAACATTAGTGCCACTTTTAACATACCGAGATATGAAGGTCAGAAAAGTCTGTATTACTAATCAGTTACATTAGCGTTAGAAACGCTCGGCACACATGTCTGCACTTATGCTAGGTTCACCTTTGGAAGTGGAACAGTCAACGTGGGCACCTCATTGCCCTCACTTAGTTTGTAGCACAGAATGTAACTACACACTCACCCTGGAATTAATTGTCCCAATTAAAACCACTGTTCCTCGCAGAGTTAAACAGCAGGGTTAACGACGCAACCCACTGCTACCGCAGAACTCTTTAGTTGCTCCACTTGCTTCTCATAGTGGCAAAAGAACACTCTGGAAGACTTCCAGCCAGTGTATGAACGGAGATGTTCAAAATCCATACAATTAAGGAAATTTAAGGATGAAGCAACTTTCCTCGGATCGTGACCTGCGGGTGTACTGTCAGGATCTGCTCTGCGAATAAAATATGCGATTTTTGCCCTGAGTTGATTCAGGGATAAATTTGAGCCTGATGTTTGTCCCCTGAATTGTTGACCACCCTAGAAGTCTGAAGTTCTATGAAGATAGACCTTTAGGCATTCTACTGGACATAGAGATGCATCTCCTTTCAGAGGGCAGATTCTCCAGGGACCCCATCTGTTGGTGGGTAACTCACTCTTGGTGAGAAACAAAGGATCCGGAAACAGGTTCAGTTCTCCCCCATCCGGGAACTGAACACGACCTTCCTCTCTCGAGAGGGCTACAATCTCACTAACCCTGGCCCCGGACGCAAGTGGAAATAGGAAAATAACTTTTTGGGTAAAATCCATTAACGCACCCTCCTCATTGCTCCACAGAGAAGGGAAATGAAGAACTTTGTCTAAAGACCATGAAATGGGCTTTGGAGGTGCTGAAGGTCTGACCCTAGCGCAGGCTTTCAGAACTTTATTGCCTTCTAATAGATGTGCACTCATTTTCCTCTAGGAAGTCTATGCTGGCTTCCGAAATCCCGAAACGCTTTCTCACCGCGAGGGAGAGAAAATCATGAGCGGCAGGATCCGGGTTTTCTGTAATGAAGCGCAGACAGAAGACTTCTGGACTCGCTGGGTCAGAACTGGATCTGGTAGCGGTAGAAACTTCAGTCGTAGTTCCCATGCCAGGGGGAACCACACGCTGTTCGACTACTTGTGGGTCACTATTGCCGCTACCCCCTTGAAGGATCTCAGTTGTTGAGGACCCTCAACAGAAGGTTGTGAGGAGGGAACAGATAAATCCTGGACCATCTGTTCCAACCGAGGGACATCGCGTCGTACGAGGACACATACAGGGGCAACTTCTTGTTGTCTTTCGTCGCAAAGAGGTCTATCTGCAGTTCTGGGACTTGTTCAGAATGAAGGAGAATGATCCTGCGTCTAAGGACCATTCCGACTCTATCGGTGTGAACCTGGATAGAGCGTCCGCTGTCACATTGCGGACTCCTTGAAGGTGAACTGCCGACAGGTACCACTTCTTCTTTTCCGCCAATCGGAAGATGGCCAACATCACCTGGTTGAGAGGTGGTGACCTCGATCCTTGTCGATTCAAGCATCTCACGACTACCTCGCCGTCCATCACCAACCTTATGTGGATCGAGTGACGCGGGGAGACTTTCTTTAAGGTAAGGAGCACTGCCATAGCTTCTAGAAAGTTTATGTGAAAGGTCTTGAATAGCTTGGACCAAGTCCCCTGGACTTTTTTCTGATGAGAGTGACCTCCCCGTCCCTCCTTCGAGGCGTCTGAGTGAATCGTCACCGACAGGGGAGGTGGCTGAAGAAGAACCGACTTCTTTAGATGTCTGGCTTGGGACCAAGGCCTGAGAAGAGTACGTAGCCGAAGCGGAACTGGTCTTCTCAGATATCTTCGCGCCTTTGATGCATAACTTCTCCAAACTCCGGTTGCATCCTTTAGCTGTGCTCTTAGCACTGGGTCTGTCACCGAAGCAAACTGGAGAGAGCCCAGTACCCTCTCCTGTTCGCGTCTTGATATCCTTTCGGAATCTAGAAGTCTCTTGACAGAACCCGCTATCTCCTTCCTTTTCTTCGCCAGGATGGAGAAACGGTGTGACATTAAGTCCCAGTGGATTCCCAGCCACTGGAACTTTTGAGATGGAGAAAGTTGAGACTTTTTTCTGTTGATCTTGAAGCCTAGATACTCTAGGAACTGGATCACTTGACTGGAAGCTTGCAAGCATTCTGTCTCGGATGCTGCCCACACCAGCCAGTCGTCCAGGTAGGCTACTACCTGAATTCCCTTTAGGCGTAATTGTTTGAGAGCTACGCTCGCAAGCTTCATGAAAATCCTTGGGGCTATATTTAGCCCGAATGGCATGGCTCTGAAGGCGTATAGTCTTCGTTGTAGCTTGAACCCTAGGTAGGGGGAGAGTCGATGGTTGATTGGAACGTGCCAATAGGCGTCTGACAAGTCTGTGGAGACGGAATATGCCCTCTTGGGCAGTAAGGTCCTTATGTGTTGCAGTGTTAGCATCTTGAATTTGCAATTCACTATGAACTTGTTGAGTGGCGACAAGTCCAGAATGACTCTGAGCTTTTCCGAGTCTTTCTTAGGAACACAAAACAGCCTCCCTTGGAATTTGATGGACTTCACCCTTCGGATCACATTTTTCTCCAACAGTTCTTGAACGTACTCCTCCAGAACGGGGGTGGAGTGTTGGAAAAAACCGAGGGGTGGAGTGCTATACCAGCTCCAGCCCAGTCCGTTCTTGAGTAGGCTGTGGGCCCAGGGATCGAAGGTCCACTGATCCCGAAAATTCTGAAGTCTCCCTCCTACCGGCATCATCTCACTTGGACTGCCGTCCTGAGGTCTTGCCTCCCCGACCGCGACTGCCCCTGAATCCCCTTCCCCTTGAGGGGCGCCTAGACGAGCCTCTGCCTGCTCCTCTAGGCTTTGCTCGAAAGGAAGTAGACTGCCCTTCGAACGTTGGGGTGAACACCATGGACTGTGTCGACACGGCCTGGGGTACCCACTGGAAAGTGGTCGGGGTTTGTGCCACCATCTGGGGCACTGAAGGCATCGGCAACTGCTGTTGCTGTTACTGTTCAACTGGCTAGGCTGGCCGAGACGGTAGCCTAGGCCTTTTAGTTTTCCTCTTCGGTTGGGGACCCTCATCCGAGGAAGACTTTTTCTTGATAGACAGGCCCCACTTTTGGAGAAGATTTCTATTCTCCGTGGCCTTATCCTACAACTTCTTTGACCAATTCGCTAGGGAAAAGGTCTTTACCCCAAATGTTGGAGGAGATTAGTTTCCTTGGCTCGTGCCTCACCGTAGCCAAGGTGAACACAAACTCCCTACAAGCTCTCCTCGCCCTGACGAAGCTGTAAAGATCCTTCGTCACTGTGGCCAGATGAATCTTGGCCACTACCATGAACATTTCATGGACCTTGGGGTCACTTCCCATCGTCTCAAGAGTGGTCTGAAGAGACATTGAGGCAGCCAGTCTTTCTTTTGTCTCGAGCTCTCTCCGCAAAAGAAAGTCAGACAGCTTAGGGAGGTTCTCACCGAACTGACGTCCGGCAATATCAGCCTCCAACTTCCCGACTGAGAAGGTAAGATGGACGTCCTTCCAGTCCTTGTGGTCCATGGGTAGGGCCAGCGACAAGGGTTAACACTCCTCCAGGGAGGGGCAAGGCTTGCCAGCCTCGACTGCTTTTAAAACAGCTGCAAACCCTTTCTGCAAAAAGGGGAAGGCTCTAGCAGGAGAGGACACAAAGGAAGGTAGCTTCTTACTCAATGCAGTAACTTTTGAGTTTGTGAAGCCCCTCTCTTGAGCCTTAGCATGGTCCATCACTATGACCTCCTTCGGCTCTGTATCCTCCTTTGAAGCTGGTTCCTTCCTCAACCGGACATAACAGTCCGAATATGACCCTTTGCTGGGCTAGAATTCCACTTCCTCAAGGGGAACTGAACCCAGCTTATCCGACTCGACAGTAACTGCCGGCCGGCAACAGCCCATGTCGGCTACACAAGGTAGCACCCGGCTGCCGGCCACACTCCTGGTGACCGGCAGACAAGGGCTGACATTAGCCGGCCGGCAAAGGTACACAACCGATGCCAGCCAGCAGGAAAAGAACCAGAGGACTACGACTGCCCGGCTGCCGGCCTCATAGGCCGGCAGCCGGGCCGGGTCGGGTACAGCACTAGAAGAAAACAGAATGGATGCCGGGATAAGAGCGTAAACAACCTCCAAGCCCGGCAATCCGAAAGAGTGCATATAAGGAAGGGGAGAATCTAATTCAGGCTTCCTGACCAATGCCGTCTGACTCACAGGCAGGCATGGATGAGGGACCAAGGGAGGTCCGGGCAGCACTCAAGCAGAAGACCCCTGCGGCCGGCAAAGGACTGAGTCAATTCCACATCCTAACCTATCCTAGGTCCAGATGTAGAATGACGTACAGTACTGTAATGGCCTGGCCATTACGGAGATAGAGGGGGAAGGGACAAAAGAGGGTCCTACCAACCTTGCTTTAGTGAAGGATCACCCGCAGCCAAGGAAACTCATCTTAGCCTAAGGGAGATCCAAGGAGGGAGGCCAGCAATACTTGCCAGCTCCCAAAGAACCAAAGCAAGGAAGGTGTTGCAACTCTCAGGGAAAGAATCTTATCCTCCCACCGAGAACAGCAACAAGGACTAGTCTGCTAGATCACAAAAGAAGGAATCATCTCGTACAGGCCAGCGAGGGAGACTCTACCCCAAGCCAGACGAACACAGACTCAGACTAAAAACTCTGTTGTTCTGTCCCACTCTGAAACCAGACTTACTGGAACAGGGAGGTACAGTAACACCCCAGTATAGTTTTATCGAAAGTTAATTCAGATAAACCACTTAGGGATAAGCCCAAGGCGTAAACAGAGGGAAAGGGATTGCATACCTTCTCCGAAAAAAAGAAAGCAACCGGGGAGTATGAGAAAGAATACTAAGGCTCCATAAGCAACTTAGCCTAGGCACCAAGAGAATCGATTATCTAAATCCCCGAAACTTACTCGTATACTATCTTGGAAATATTCAACATAATCTTAAATGTATAAAAAACAGCCTAAAGCTTCAATAAAATTTTAATACACTCGGAAAACCAAAATCATGCAGAAAGTACTAGGACCAAACAACTAGGCTATATGGCCTAGCGTAGGCCAGAGTTGGCGAATACTTCGCCAAAAATAATACTAAAGCACGAAAGGAAATCCTATGTAACGCCAAATAGCTAAAATTTATTAAAGCAAAACAACCGGGAATGTTGCTCTGGCTAACTAAAACTCATACCTAGCGAGCGACAGCGTCCATGACGCCTCCGGTAGGCTACGGCTCTTGTAACAAAGATTAATCCTATTAATCACTTACAAATTTACCAAGAGCCTACATTTATACATAAAAGAAATGGTACTCAACTTATCAGAGGCCGACGAAGTTGGAGAAGCCATGAAAAGCTGAATAAATCAGAGATTTGCGAGAAACACAGGAAAAAACACCGAGTTGTTAAGCTACGCAAAAAGGGATACAGATGGCGCCAGGATTGGTGCCAGGCACGCTTACGAAACTGGAGAATAGGGAGCCTTGGGAGCGGCTCCCCCTTTTTCTTTCCCGTTTTCGTTTCTTGCCAATTGACCCCTCGATACGTAATCTCTGTTTGGGGTGCAGATTGCCATGTGGCGTGTCAAGAATACGTCCTCTGATATGTCTCGATATCCCTTTCATGAGGGATATTCGCTCCAGGAGTTAGAATTCTGGGTACCTTAAGGTAAATTCTCTGGGAATGTCGCCGTAGTTGTAATATACCCTAGGAAGCTACCCTATAGGAACTTCCATCAGGACGACAGAGCTTGAGCCCAAAAAAAAAAAAAAAAAAAAAAAAATATATATATATATATATATATATATATATATATATATATATATATATATATATATATATATATATATATATATATGTACATAGAGTTGATAACTATGAAATATATACTATATGTATATATATACATATATATATGTATATATATATATATATATATATATATATATATATATATATATATATATATATATATATATATATATATATATATATATATATATATATATATATATATATATATATATTTGGTCAGTACAACTTCTACCCTTAGAAAAGGTAAAAGTTGTTTGACCTAATTTTCATTTTATGGCATGTGGTACAGCAATGTGCAGAATATAGAGATCCATTTTTTATGGCGTTTATTGACTATGAAAACGCATTTAATATGTGCACTGACCAATTTTGTGGAGAGTGCTGCATTATAATAATGGAGTTCCTTTTAAATATTTATATTTGATTAATTCTGTTCATGAGCATAACAGGTGCAATATTAATGTTAGTGGAGTCCTATCCAATGAAACTACGGTGAACAGTGGAGTACCCCAAGGGAATGTGTTGTGACCTATGTTGTGTATCCTCCTCATAGATTTTGTAATATATAGAACAGTTGTGGATGGTGGAGATGGATTGGACTAGATTGGTAACAGGAAATTAGCTGACCTAAAGTATGCAGTTGACGCTGTCCTTATTAGCAGAACACCACAGGATTTACAAAGTTTGCTCACCAGAATGCATGAAATATCACATGAGGTTAGATTCAAGATAAGTAGAATAAAGACAGAGATGATAGGAATGGAATATGCAATGGAAGATGAAATGTCATTGAAAAGAAAAGGATTAATGTGGTAGATTCATTTACATATCTAGCAACTATGATCTCAAATATAGGATCCTTAGAATTTCCTTTTAATGAAAGATTGAAAAACGCATATCTTGCAATGGCTAGGTGAAGTAAAATTTGGAAATTACATAAAAATATCAGAATATATATTAGAATATTAAGATTGGGGTTACTATATGTACACGAGTCGTGGTATGACAATGAAACAATATCCGATATATTTTGCAAATTTGAGAACAAACTCCTTAGAAAAATATTGGGAGTTAAATGGCAGAATAGCATTAGAAATGTAACTATAAGAGAGATCATGGTGAAGAGTAGATGGAGAAGGTTTGGGCCTGCTCTCCGCACTCCCAAGAGAGATTAGTCCACCAAACTTTCAAATGGGCTCCAAAAAGCACTAGAAGAGAAAGAAGACCCAGGCCTACATGAATGAGGACTATGAAGGGTGAAGTAGCAAATGTTTAACAGAGAAGCATTGATTAAAAAGCTCAAGATAGAGACGACTGGCACAATCTAACCGAGGATATATATATATATATATATATATATATATATATATATATATATATATATATATATATATATATATATATATATATATATATACTGTATATATATATATATATATATATATATATATATATATATATATATATATATATATATATATATATATATATATATATATATATATATATATATACTGTATATATATATATATATATATATATATATATATATATATATATATATATATATATATATATATATATATATATACATACATATATATATATATATATATATATATATATATATATATATATATATATATTTATATATATATATATATATATATATATATATATATATATATATATATATATATATATACATATATATATATATATATATATATATATATATATATATATATATATATATATATATATATATATATATATATATATATATGTGTGTGTGTGTATATACATAGTCAACTCCCCGTTAACACGAGGGTTATGTTCCTGGAGATGTTGTGTTAATGGAAGTCATGTTAACAGAGCATGATTTCTCCATAAGAAATAATGGTAATAGGGGGTGTTACGTTCCTTGACACTGGGAAAGTCTGTACTTAAACAAATACATTATTGATATATTTGAAGGTCACAGAAACAAAGAAAATATACATTATTACTCTACATGTATTTGTTTTATAGTAAAATAAGTTATTACCCATGTACATTCAGACTGTGACGCATCACTGTCGGGTGTCGCCTGCCTTGCTCCCATCTCCATCCTCTCTCTCTCTCTCTCTCTCTCTCTCTCTCTCTCTCTCTCTCTCTCTCTCTCTCTCTCTCTCTCTCTCTCTCTCTCATATTTTTCCTTTTAATCTTATGATTATTTATTTACAATGGAGTTTATATCAATATGTACAATTTTAGTACATAAACAAAATAATTGTATGTACGAACGCTCAATGCTATTTTTCTTTCATTTCGAAAAATAAATAACAGATTGTAACATATTTTTCTTTTTAGTCTAATGATTCTTTATTTAAAATTAATTTCATATCAATAAGTACATATTTAAGTTAAAAATCACAATGTACAATACCGTGTGGTATGTACGAAAGCACTATACTACTATGTATACATATGTATACATATCAAACGAAGCGATTTATTTTTCTTTCTTTTCAGTAAATAAATAACACATCGTAAGATATTTTTCCATTTAGCCTAATGGTTCTTCATTTAGAATTAATGTTATATTAATCAATACACATTCAAATTAAAATAAAACAATGAACCATACTTTTTGGTCTGTACGAAAATACAATGCTACTTCGTATGCATATCAAACACATTAGCTCTTTAATTTTCTTTAATTTCCGTAAATAAATAAAAAAAATCGTAACATATTCCTTTTAGACTAATAATTATTTATTTACAATTAGTTTTATATCAATAAGTATATATTCAAGTTAAAAAAAATATACAAAGAACTATACTTATTGGCATGTAGGGACGCACAATGCTACTAGCATATCAAACACATTAGCGATGCATTTTTCTTCCATTTCAATAAATAGATAACAGATCGTATCATATTTTTCCTTTTAATGTTTCGCTTATTTATTTACAATTAGTTTTAAATCATGGGTTTCATACATTTCATTTAATGCTAATATTATTAGTTAACATATGAATACATTCTCTCTCTCTCTCTCTCTCTCTCTCTCTCTCTCTCTCTCTCTCTCTCTCTCTCTCTCTCTCTCTCTCTCTCTCTCTCTCTCTTTTAGAGGTGCCTTACTAAACACACATAGAACAGATTTAGCAGAAATATTTGTTTCCTTAGAAAGTGTCAGAAAAATATTACACAATATAAACTTGAACTTTGCTTATATCTATGTTCGATCTTACACAGGGATCAAAGTGACATTCGACTTCATCAGCAGATCTGTAGGTTTAGCCGACAACATAACGTATATGAACTGAAAGATATCTAAACTAATCCTTATTTTCAAAATTATGCGAATTGTGTTTAATAATGTTTGTACTTTTTTATTATAGATTGAAGACTTATTTTTGCAACAACAATTATAGAATGTTTTTTATTTCTGTTTTGTTGTCAGATATTTTCAATGTCCCGACGGTATCACGATTATCCTCACATATAATTAACAAAATATTTTTTATATGATTTTGCTCCCTATCACATAATCCTTGATAAAAAGAACTCTTGATCAGTCTCTTAGTAAAATGCGTATCGAACAACAACAATGACAGACGAATCAGCTGTTGACACTGATGATCCACAGCTATCTACCTATTCAATGTCAACAAAGATATTGAATATATTGGTAAATGTAATAATTAAGTTCATTTTATACTATTGCAATACAATTTTTATAACACAATTCGTCATTTAACCTGAAAAACCTTTCTATTCTATATTATCTTAGAGCAAAAAGCATTCACATATAAAGAGCCGGGACGTACTGTAAACATGCTAAATTGTGAACATCTACATTTACATTTATGGATGCACATTTATTCGCAAAATAAATAACTTTTTTGGTAATACATTAAAATTTATAATGTAATTGTTTGTAAGCTTAAATGCATTCACATTGACGTCTCTCTACCTCTTGCTCTTGCTGCTAAGCTGGAAATTCAACTTGAGTAACATTGGACATTTCGTGTTAACAGAATACATCTTAATAAATTTGAATTCGTGTAACTTCAAAATCGGGTTAACAGAACTCTTGTTAACAGAGAGTTAACTTTGTGTGTATATTTACACACATACACACACACACACACACACATATATATATATATATATATATATATATATATATATATATATATATATATATATATATATATATAATAAATTTTGCACATTTTTACGTGTTTTTCAAAATGTGCAAAATTTATCATTAATTGAATGCCAAGTAACAAACTACCAATTAGCTACGATGGTGAAGATGGGTTGATTTAAATTCTAAGTACAAAATACCTGAATTCGACAGGTATAAGTACAGTAGAATTGTCATTGACTTTTATCTTTCTTCGTGGCCGAATGGGTTAGTCACTGTCTATATAAGCTTGCCGACCAGGGTTCGATTCCCGGCCGGAGCCAAGCTCTTGTCTTTGTGTGATTTCGCCTGGGGCTCTGATCCCGAGGTCGTTAAGAGAATCCAGACATTAATATATCAAAATATATATGGCTTATTTGGATATATATATATATATATATATATATATATATATATATATATATATATATATATATATATATATATATATATATATATAAATATATATGTATATATATATATATATATATATATATATATATATATATATATATATATATATATATATATATATGTATATATATATATATATATATATATATATATATATATATATATATATATATAAATATACATATATATATATATATATATATATATATATATATATATATATATATACACATACATATATACTGTATATATATATATATATATATATATATATATATATATATATATATATATATATATATATATATATATATATATATATATATGTATGTATATATATATATATATATATATATATATATATATATATATATATATATATATATATATATATATATATATTTATATGTTTTTATATAAGCTTTGGAGAGAGACTGAGATGTAAACAGAAACACATAGTAAAATATATCGTAAGTATAGGCACATCTCTAAAAGGCTTTCTTTATTGATATTTCTTTTGTTTAATCAAATAATATAAGGGTAATTTTACCATATGTTTACATTTATATTTTTTTTTCTTTTTTTTTCTTTTTGTAGTAATGTCATGTCTTAACCCAATTAAAGAGTTGGCTTTCGTGTAAAAGTGACCTGACCTTCAATCAGCAAAAGGTTGAAACCTTTTCAGTACTACTGCGATTTTCAGTAATTGGATCTGTGTATCTGTCTATCTGTTTCCTATGTATTTTTATACACCCAGCAATTAATTTGAAAAATAAAAGTCGAAGTTTTTTTTTCATATAATTCCTTTCAATTTCACTTTTAATCTTAAAAGTATTATTTTACCAATTCTATACATTTTATATGACTTAAAATTTATAGCATTGGTAAAATATTACTTTTGATATTGAAGAAATACTTTAGGCATATTGTTGTTATTATTACTTGCTAAGCTATAGCCATAGTTGGAAAAGCAGGATGCTATAACCCCAGGGGCTCCAACAGGGAAAATAGCTCAGTAAGGAAAGGAAACAAGGAAAAATTAAATACTTTAAGAACAGTACCAATATTAAAGTAGATATCTCCTACATAAACTATAAAAACTTTAACAAAACATGAGGAAGAAAAATATGATAGTATAGTGTGCCTGATAGTACCCTCAAGCAAGAGAACTCTAACCCAAAATAGTGGAAGATCATGGCACAGAGGATATGTCACTAACCAATACTAGAAAACAATGGTTTGATTTTGGAGTGCCCTTCTCCTAGAAGAGCTGCTTACCATAGCTGAAGAGTCTCTTTTACCCTTACCTAGAGTAAAGAGGCCACTGAGCAATTACAATAGTTAACAATATATTATCCTCTGGAATGAAATATCATGATCATTTTCGATTTTTATTTCAAGTGATGAATATGGGGATACATTGACATATTTTATCAATAGTCTAATAAAGGAATATCAAAAATTTTGGTCACATGTTTAATATGAAGTATATTATTTTGCCACCACTGCGGTGTTTTTTTTTTTTTTTTTTTTTTTTTTTTTTTTTTTTTTTTTTTTTTTTTTGCCTTTAACAGTTTCTAGTTTACTAGTTTATCTTGTTTTGTGTCTTTCTCACCTTTATTTCTAGTTTTCATATCTACCATGTGATGTTTATTCTTATTTTGGGTTTTTAATTTCCATGTATGCCTAGTTTTGTTTCTTTCTCTTTCTGGTTCCTAGTTTTCATGTGTTCTTTATTTTGTTTCTTCTGTTTTAACCCTTCTAGTTTCCATATCTAATTTGGTTCGTAACTTCCTCTTTTGGGTTTCTGGTTTGCATGTCTACCTTGCTTCATTTCTTTTTCTTTATGTTTTCTAGATTCATTGTCTACCTTATTTTATTTCTTTCTCTATATGTTTTTTAGTTCCCATGAATAACTGGAGTTATTTCTTTCTCTTTATGTTTGCTAGTTTCCCTGTCTAACTTGTTTTATTTTTTTTTCTACCTATGTTTTCTAGTTTCATTGTCTACCTTGTTTTATTTCTTTCTCATTATAATTCTTTAGTTTCCATGTCTACCTTTTTTATTTCTTTCTCTCTATGTTTCCTAGTTTCAATGTCTACATTGTTTTATTTCTTTCACATTTTTTCTAGTTTCCATGTTTACCCTGTGTTATTTCTTCCTCTTTATGTTTTCTTGTTTCAATATCTACTTTCTTTTATTTCTTTCTCTTCATATTTTTTAGTTTCCATGTCTACCTTGTTTTATTTCTTTCTTTTTATGTTTTTTTATTTCCATGACTAACTAATTTTATTTCTTTCTTTTTATGTTTCCTAGTTCCCATGTCTATACTGTTTTATATCTTTCTCTTTACGTTTTCTACTTTCAATGTCTACCTTGTTTTATTTCTTTCTCTTTACGTTTTCTACTTTCAATGTCTACCTTGTTTTATTTCTTTCTCTTTATGTTTTCTAGTTTCAATGTCTACATTGTTTTATTTATTTCTATTTATGCTTTTTTAGTTTCCATGTCTACATTGCTTTATTTCTGTCTCTTTATGTTTTCTAGTTATTTCTAACGTGTTTCATTTCTTTCTCTGTATGTTTTCTAGTTTCCATGTCTACCTCATTTTATTTCTTACTCTTCATGTTTTCTATTTCCCATGTTTGCAATGTTTTCTTTTTTTCTAGTTTCCATATCTTTATTGTTTTGTTAATTTCATTTAATTGTTTCTAGTTTCCATATCTACAATGTTTTCTTTTTTCTTTTTGTTTTCTAGTTTTAATGTCTACCCTTTGTTAAGTCTTTCTCTTCATTTTTTTTTAGTTTCCCTGACTAACTAGTTTTATTTCTTTCTTTTTATGTTTCATATTTTCCATATCTACCATTTTTTTCTTTTGTGTCTTTATAGTTTTTAGTTTCTATGTCTACCTTGTTTTATTTTTTTCTCCTTGTGTTTTCTAGTTTCGATGCCTGCCTTGTGTTATTTCTTTCTACTTATGTTGTCCAGTTTCTATGTCTAACTTGTATTATTTCTTTCTGTTTATGTTTTCAGTTTCTATGACTACTTTGTTATATTTTGTTCGCTTTGTTTTTTTTAGTTTCCATGTGTACCTTGTTTAACATCTTTCTTGTTATGTTTTTCTTTTTTTCATGTCTACTTTGTTTTTATCTATCTTTTCATGGTTTCTAGTTTCCTTATGTACCTCCTTTAATTCTTTTTCTTTATATTCTTTTCAGTTTCCATATTCACATTGTTTTATTTCTTTTTTATGTTTTCTAGTTTCCATGTTTAACTTGTTTTATTTCTTTCTCTTCAAGTTTTCTAGTTTTAATTTCTACGTTGTTATGTTTTTTTCTCATTATATTTTCTAGTATCAATGTCTACCTTTTTTATTTCTTTATCTTTATGTTTCCTAGTTTCAATGTCTAATTTGTTTTATTTCTTTCTCTTTATGTTTGCTAGTTTCCATGTCTATCTTCTTTTATTTCTTTCTCTTAATGTTTTTTTAGTTTCCATTTGTTCCTTGTTTTATTTCTTTCTATTTATGTTTGCTAGTTTCTATGTCTACCTTGCTTTATTTTTATATCTTCATATTTTTTGGTTTCCATATCTACCGTCTTTTATTTCTATCTCTTAATGTTTCATTAGTTTCCATTTCTTCCTTGATTTATCTCTTTCTTTTTGTGTTTTCTAGCTTCCTTGTCTACCTTGTTTTATTTCTTTCTCTTTTTATTGTCTAGTTTCTATGTCTCCCATTATCTATTTCTTTCTCTTTATGTTTTTCAGTTTCCCTTTCTATGTTTTCATTATTTCTTTTTAAGGTTCAAAGTTTCCTTTTCTACCTTGTTTTATTACTTTTTCTCTATGCTTTTTAGTTTCCATGTTTACCTTTTTTTATTTCTTTCTTTTCATGATTTGTAGTTTCCTTGTCTACCTTGTTTTGTTTTTTTCTCTCCATGTTTTCTAGTTTTGTTGTATTCCTTGCTATATTTCTTTCTCTTTATATTTTTTTTGTTTCCATGTCTACCATGTTTTATTTTTTTTTTCTTTATGTTTTTCAGTTTCCATGTCTACCTTTTTTTCGTATTTTCTCTTTGTATTTCCTAGTTTCCATGTCAACTTTGTTTTATTTCCTTTTCTTTATTATTTTCAGTTTCCATGTATGCATTTTTTATTTCTATATCTTTATGGTTTCTAAATTACATGTCTACCTTTTTGTGTCTCTCTCTTTATTGTTTTCAGTTCACATGTCTACCTTTTTTATGTGTTTCTCCTCATGTTTTTTGGTGTCCATGTCTAGTTTTTTTTAATTTCGTTTTCTTTATGGTTTTTCGTTTCCTTGTGTACCTTGTTTTCGTTCTTTCTCTTTTTGGTTTTCAGTTTCCCTGTTTCTTTTCAGTTTTTTTTTTTCACTATATTTTTCAGTTTCCATATATAACTTGTTTTATAGCTCTCTTTTTACGTTTTCGATTTTCCATATTTACATAGTTTTATTTTGTTCCATTTATGGTTTCTAGTTTTTTATGTTCATCTTTTTTTATTTCTATCTCTTCTTGTTTTTTAGTTGCAACGTCTACCGTGTTTTATTTCTTCCCCGTTAATGCCTTGCAGAATTCTGACCAAGCTCATCGTTTTTG
>NC_090760.1:34510056-34515056 GCF_036898095.1 Palaemon carinicauda | reverse complement strand
AACACACACACATATATATATATATATATATATATATATATATATAATATATATATATATATATATATATATACATATATATATATATATATATATATATATATATATATATATATATATATATACATATATATATATATATATATATATATATATATATATATATATATATATATATATATATATATATATATATATATATATATATATATATATACTGTATATCTTCATCATCATCATCCTCTTCATCACCAGCCGTTACTAATCCACTGTAGAACAAATTCTTCAGTCATCTCCTTTTACTTGTGTCTGTTTATAGTGTTTCTATGCCAGTCCACCTTCGAAAACTTTCTTAGTTCGTCATTCCATCGTCATCTCTTCCTTCTCCTGCTTTCCTTGCAATCTCTAGAGACCCATTCTGTTATCCTTAATGTCCATGGATTAGCTATCATTCTCATTATATATCATTTCCATGTCCATTTCTTTTTTTTTTAAATGTTATAATACCGCTTAATTTAGTTTGCTCTTAGCATTATTCCCATCACTATTCTCTCCATAGCTCTTTAAGTTGAAGCTGACTTATGTATTTAGACATTATTAAGGCTCCAAATTTCTGATGTATAAGTTAAAATTGGTAGGACTATCTAATCAAAAACCTTTCTTTTAAGAGAAAGTGGCATTTTACATTTCATAAATTAATTTTCGTCACCAAATTTTGTTGTGCAGATGCACCTATTAGGTATTAACTGAAAAACAGAGTGAATACAACTAACTTTTTTAGGAGGAGCATGAATATATATACAACCTGTTCCAGACAAGAATGATACAAATATTTAAACACAATGATAAAAACGTATACAGGCATAAACAGGTTATCAGTGTGTGGGGAGAGAGATAACAGCAATATATAAAAAACAGAAATACTGTTACTGTTGCACGAGAGTGTATGATACATATGCGGTACATGGCTTCCCCTAAAAAAAGATATACATGTGAAATAGGGTGTCCTGCTCTTGAGAGGTGTACTGTAGGCAAGTCATTGGCAGGAGATATGTAGGCATTAGGTGATCAATGGAGACATAGTCCTCTTTGCCATACATATTAAGAAAGAATGGTTTAGGCCAACGACAGATCACAAGGAAAGGGCACGTGTAAGTGGGTGTTAACAGGACTAATGTCGTTGAGCAGGAAAACATGCGTTGCCTAGTGCAGATCTGTCGGTATGTGTTGCTTAGCTTGGATCTTTCAAGTCTGACAGCATGGAGAAAATTTTCCCCTGACGTGCCGTAGGTACTGGAGATTGCCGGAGGAGGTTGCAGACATAAAAAAATTTGCCAGAGACGACCAATAGATCACCATACACCATTTCAGCTGCCAAAACATTCAGGGCATCTTTAGGAGTTATCCTTAGTCCCAGGAGGACCCAAAGAAGACGGGTAAACAAGTTGGAGTCCTTGCAGCAGGACATCAAGGCTGCTTTGATGGCACGGTGAAAACGTTCAATCTTACCGTCAGCTGCAGGGTTGTATGTGGTTATCTGATGAAGGGTGACACCCAGGAGACTTGCTAATGATGTCCAAAATTGAAAGGTGAAAGTAGTAACCCTATCGGAAGTGATATTCTCAGGGATACCAGATTTTGCTATCCATCCTGAGAGTAAGGCAGATATACATGAGGCAGATGCTGCAATTTCCATGGGAATGGCTTCAGGCTAACTAGTGGAGTGGTTGATAGTGGTAAACAGGTAAGTATGTCCTTGTGATGTGGGTAGGGGACCTACATCATCAGTGTGAATGTGGGAAAATCGCTAGTGAGATTGAGGATAGGTGCCCACTCATGAATTTGTGTTGATGAACTTTTGAGGTTTGTCATGAAGTACAGGCACGGACCCAGTCCTTAGCATCCTTAGTAATGCCCTGCCAAATGAACTTTATCTTCAGTAGCTGTGCCATAGAACAACACGAGGGATGTGAAAGGCCATGGACGAACTCACAAACCTGTCGGCGCATGAGAGAAGGTATCTACGGTCAAGGAATACCAGTATTGACGTCACAGAGGGGGGTTGAGCTGAAGTCATAGAGAGGCACGTCCTCCCAACGGAGGGATGTGCAAGGTGTCTTACTCTGGATACTTTCATTTGGCTTCTGCAAAGGTATTATAATCCAGTCCCAGCTACATGGTTGCAAATATGTTTCTTAACAGGGCATTGGCAACGGGATTCGTTTTCTCAGGGACATGCTCAAGGGTACAATTGTACTAAGCTACGGCGGAGAGATGTCGGCATCTCTAGACATACTACGCATCAAACTGTCGATTGAAGCTATGAGCCAGAAGGATGTGATCCGTGTGAATGACGAAGGGTGTACCTTCCAAGAAGTGGCGAAAGTGATAGACAGCCAACTGTACTGCCAGCAATTCGTGGTTGAAATTAGAGATGCTGAATTCTGCTTTGGACAGTTTTCTACTGAAGAAAGCCATTGGGGTAGGCGAGCCATCTGCTCAAGGACTGCCCCAATAACAGCATTTCGGGCATTGGGGGAGAGAAGCAGAGGTACAGGTGGCACAGGAAAAATTAGAGCAGCAATGGATGATAAGGCATTCTTTGTGTTGTAGAAGGCCGTTTCTTGTAGGGGACCCCACTTCAGGTCTTTTGGCTTGCACTTGAGGGAGGCGTAGAAGGAGGCAAGTGTGGCAGCAATGGCTAGCAGAAAATGGATACATTAGTTGATCATGCCTAAGAATTCTTACAGGAATTAGACGATCGGGGGCGTGGGGAAGTTCTAAATGGCTGCTACTTTCTCAGTGAGGGGATGGACTCCTTCAGGAGTCATGCGGTGTCCTAAGAATGATACTTCATTACTGCCGAAGGTAAACTTTTTTTACCGGATCAGAAGGCTGTTGTGTTGTAAGCTGTCAAGCACGATGCGTAGATGACAGATGTGTTCCTTTTGGGAAGAAAAGAACACATGTAGGCCTTCCACATAACCTACACAGATAGGGAGGTCCCCTGAGATGACGTCTATGATACGTTGAAAAGGAGCCCCATCATAGCGAAGGCCAAAACAAGAGTAATTGATGGTCTATGTACCGAAGGGGGTGGTGATGAGGGTCTTGGGAATGTCTTCTGGGTTCATGAGCAGTTGATTATACCCCTTCAGGAGGTCAAGCATGGAGAATACCTTAACTTTCTATAAGTAGAAGTTCAAGTCGGCGATGTTTGTGAGGGAATAGTGATCCGTATCAGCACCTGTAATCCCCACAGGGCTTAAAGAGCCATCTTTTTTCAGGACATTGTGAAAGGGTGACAACCAGGAGCTTGAGGCCTTATGGCAAAGACCCATTTCTACCATTTCAGCAAATGTTTGTTTAGTGGCTGCCAAATGATACAGTGCCAAACATCAGAATCTGGCGAACACTGTTGGCCCGGTCATCTTGATATGGTGTTGAACACCATGTTTCACGGGAACCATGGTGGTTAGACAAAGTTCTGAATGGAAAACTTCCGGGTATGACGTGAGGTGGTGTGCTTAGGCATCTGTGGGTGTGCTGATGTAGAGAGTAAGGCTGGAAGAGGCGGATTTGAGGGGTGTCAAGAAGTACGAATCCGTGGTGACTAACCGTCGGTGAGTTATGTTGACCAGGAGGTAGAAGTGTGAGAAGAAATCCACACTGAGCATCGACATCGGGAAATCTACAATGAAAAATATCAAAATATATCTGGCATATCCAAACGATTAAGAGAGGGCTTCATAACTGTGGGTGGGTATCGCAGATCTGTTGGCAGCTACTAGGCTAATGTCAGGAGACTTAGACAGACTATGTCTTATCCTGGAGAGTGGCCTTGTCAGAAGAAAACGGCAAGCACTTGTGTCTACCAAAAAATTGCATGCTTGCACCTGCGTCACGTAAAACAAAAAGATTATTGACGTGGGAGGCCACTGTCGCAAACTATAGTTAATTACACGTTTTTTGGCCACTGACAACAATTCGAATATTTTTTTTGCAGCAGTCCCGAATTTGGATTAGTAGTAGCATAACTGCAACCGATGGACGTCAGTAAGTGGCCGTGAAGGTTGTTGGTTGGGTGTGAGTGGTGGGTGGTGGGCGGTTTTTTCTCCGAACGCGACACGTCACGGGGTGGGAGTCTGTATCTTACCATACTCACATCAGTTTCAGTTGATGTTGAATACTTGTCTACTTTGTCAGGGGTTGAGGCATTGATGGAAAACTTGAAGGAGGTGAAGTGGGTGTCCATTAGGGGGTCAACTTTGGTCATCAGGTCCTTTATGGGCAAAGCATCGACATTGAGGATGGCAGCACGTACAGATTCGGGTAGGAGCCATACCCAAAGGGCAAGCAGTAGATTTATTTCATGAAGAAAGCCATCTGCAGCAGGTTGCAGATGAGTGACACTGGTCATTTCCCTGAGGAAGCATAGAAACTAATAGGTTAAATAAGGAGAATTCAAATACAGAAACAAAGGCATTGTACAGCAGTTGTACTCATCTGGAACAAGGAGTTAAATTTTGTGCTTCAGGTATGTAGAAGGATATATATATATATATATATATATATATATATATATATATATATATATATATATATATATATATATATATATATACATAAATATATATATATATATATATATATATATATATATATATATATATATATATATATATATATATATACATATGTATATATAAATATATATATATATATATATATATATATATATATATATATATATATATATATATATATATATATATATATATATATATATGTGTGTATATATATATATATATACATATATATATATATATATATATATATATATATATATATATATATATATATATATATATATATATATATATATATATATATATATATATAGACTAGAAGAAGTACAAGCTAGGGCCACCAAGATAACTTGGATATGAACTGGAAATGGATCGTCTGAACTTATTTGAATTACAAACTTGACAACTGAG
>NC_090760.1:34495056-34497556 GCF_036898095.1 Palaemon carinicauda | reverse complement strand
AGAATGGGTTTCAAGAAGGCACTTCAGAATTTTTCCTCAGTTGAGCAATGACGTGAACTAAAAATGTATGATTTTTTAGTAGTTACTTGCGTGATGGTGTTTATTAGTTTTACAGCAGTGTCAACATACTAATGGGTGTATATGGCCTTTAAGTAGGCCTCTGAAGGAGGATTTACCCTAATGTGCTATTATGGGTATGGCTTTGATATGATTTTCACGTTTTACAGTGACGTTAGCATACTTAGGGAGTTTAAGTAGGAATTTTAAGATGATTTTCACTAGTTCTGCAGTGACTTGAAGTAAGCATTTGGAGATGACTTATACTTACTCTGCCGTTACATCAACACAGTTACGAGGTATTTTTGAAGTAGTAGTTGTGGGAGGATTCTCTCTCTATCTCTCTCTCTTTTATTTACCTGGCATTAATATACAAATGAAGGTATGGTTTCTAAGTAGGTATTTGTAGTATCATTCTCTTTGAGTGAGCATCCATGAAAAGATCTTTACTAGTTCTGCATTATCAGCAACATACTGACAAATGTATGATTCTCAAGTAGGCAATATTGGTATCATGTTCAATAGTTCTAGAGTAGCGTCAACATTTTGAAAGATATAGTTTATAAAAAAAACACTTTCGGGAAGAATTTCATTAATTCTGCGCTGGCGTCCAGATAATAAATGAGGTATGGCTTATAATTAGACCCCTTTGGTTTGATATTAACTACTTCTGTAGTAGCGTCATCACACCAACGGATGCATGTTTTTTTAAACAAACATTTATGACATTCCCACTAATTCTGTAGTAGTGATTACATACTAATCAGCTATGGGATTTTCAGTAACCACTTCTGGGAAGTTTTTAATTAGTTCTGCTGTAGCGTTATCATACCAAAGGAGGTATGGTTTTCATGTAGACCTTTATGGGAGCTATTTCATTTTTTTCTACAATGACGTTAGCAGAAAAAAAAAGAGGCATGGCTTTTGATTGACCACTTAACAGATTTTCACTAATTCTACAGTGTTGTCGACAAACTAAATAAGTTATGGTTCTTAAGTAGACACTTGTAAATGCCGGAATTACAATGATTTTCCCTACTTTTTCATACAAGTCAACGTTAGAGGTTCGGTTTTTAAGTAGGTACTTGTGAGATTTTCTCTAGGTGCACTGTGCTTATACTGAAGTGTGGTTTTTCAAGTTGGAACTTGCAGAATTTTTAAAAATTCTGCAGTAACATCGAAATATTATGGAGGTATCCATTTTAAATACGAAATTATGGCCTTTTTCCTCTTTCTGTTGGTGCTTCAATATGCTAACAGATAGACAGTTATTAAGTAAGAGCATATGATATTATCACTAGCTTTATATTCATGTAAAATACTTATGGATGGATAATTTGAAAAATCAGAACTGATGGAATTTTCAAGCATTCTGTAGTATCAGCAACATACGAAGAAATGGTCGGTCGTTAAGCATGAAACTATGACATTTCAATGGTTGCATAGTGAGGCTAGGATACTAATAGAGGAACAATTTTTAGGTATAGTAGATAATGAAGGGAGTCTAACCAATTTTGCTGTAGAAATAACAATAATAAAGGGAGGGTTTTGACGTAGGAATTTGTAAGATTATTACTATTTCTGAAATGGATCTACCCTACTAATAGAGTAACAGCTTCAGAGTTAAAAAAGTTCAGTCATTTTGCAGTAAAATTATCAGACAAATCGAAGGATGGTCTTTAAGTTGGAACCTTTGGTGATTTCATAAATTTGGTAATGACACCAACATGCTAATGAAAAAAAAAAATCATTTTAGATTTTTGTTAATTCCTCCCTCTGGAAATGCGTCAACACACTGCTGGGGGACAGTTTTGAATAAAAATGATCGGATTTTCCCTCATTCTGCTGTGACGTCAATATATTAATAGACAGTTGATTTTTACGTGGGTATCTGCGGTATTATTACTGCTTTTGTAGTGGCATCAACAAACTAGTGGCTTGGTGCTTCTTTAATATGAATATTTACTGCAGTGGTGCTACTACGTAATAAAATTACGATTTTAATATAAGAATGAATATATTTATATTTAGTTGTATAGTGACAAAAACATTCAAATGGAGGAATAATTTTTATGTATAAAACTTCTGGAATTTCTCCCATTTCTGCAGTCATGTGAACATACTAATGGAGGTACAGTATTTGAGTAGGTCTTTGTAACCAGTAAAATTACATAATTAGTTTCATACTATGCTTTCTAGATGTTGGTTTGACCTGTTGACAGATTAGGCATTCGGAAACTTTACATGATCCCATTAATAATCTGCATTCTTCACGTCCATTTGAGAGACAGCTGTGATTGTTATATTTGGTTCGTGAACTATTTACAATGTATTTCTATCTTATCTTTTCTGTAGCCATAATATGCAAGGACTAGAGGTGTTTTTCCCTCTAAATTAATTGTCCTTGAAGGAAAAGTGTGAGTTCTTTTTAAATATGACCAGC
>NC_090760.1:34462556-34482556 GCF_036898095.1 Palaemon carinicauda | reverse complement strand
TAAACTAGTGTGGGGTTGGAAGGGATTTTATGACAGGATGAGATAGGTATAGCTGTCACGCAGCCTGTAGAGTATACAGTGTGGTTATCTAGAGGGTGTATGGTGTAAGATAGGATGGGAGAGTGCACAGGAACCAAGATGTTTCTATGTTTTCCAGGACGTACCTGGCTACAGAGACTGGGGTGAGCTGAGGGCCAGGGTTGAGAGTCAGCCTAAGGGGAAAAGTTTCTGTACAATGAAACAGGTAGTGGTCAAGTGGGAGATTGACTGGTAGGTCACAGTAGAAACAGTGTCTATCACCAAGGTGGATCATTTCCCAGGAGGAGGAGTTGCCAAGTCTGAGTCTGTGAGAAATTACTGCAAGTGTCCTGGGGGTGTTATGGGGGAGGGACCGAGGGGCAAGATTTGTTACATTGACATACCAAGCGGCAGTCCTAGAAGAATCTAATTGGCCCTGCCTGACATCACTGAGGAGCTGGTTGTGGCAGTAGTTGAACATTAACTTCGGCAACTGATGTAGGGAGGGATTGAGGGTGATGCTAATTGTGTCCACTGCAGAGGTTCCCCTGGCAAGGCTGTCTGCTGCGTCATATCCTTGAACCCCAGAGTGATTGGGGATCCAGTTTAAGGTGACCTGTCTGTGGTTCTGAAAGTGGACAATTGCTAGGAGCTTTATGTTGGAGATAATAAGGGTGTTCTCTTTAACTGGGGAACTTTTGATGGCAGAAAGCACACCCATCGATTCAGTGTGGATTGTGGTATGCCCTCGGGCAGTGACAGAGTGTTCCAATGCTTTTAGGATTGCTACAAGTTCGGTCTGCAGCGTGGAGGCATCGCTTAATAGCCTCCATCTGGCCTGGAAGACTTTAGAGTAGACAGCAGCATCAGCAGCTGGTACAGCCCTGTCAACGGAGCCATCTGTGAAATAAACATTGTTAGCAGGGGTGTTCTGAATACAGTGAAGACTAGTTCTAAGGGATATTTCTGGGGTACAAGGGGCTTTAGATACATGGAGGGCAGTGTAATTGAATTTTAACTAGCCTGGAACCCATGGGGGTTGTTCTACATAATCCTGAAAAAATTAATCTTTTTTAAAAGCAGCTAATGTGCTTTGAGAATGAGATGATCTAAGCGCCCGAAAAAGGTGACCTGCATAGGAGTGGCTGGGGGTCTAAATCATCTGAGAGGGGAATTAGGTATCTAAGTTCATGTTGAAGTGGCCCATTCCTGTCAGTCTTGAAGGTCTTGATAATGATCGAACTGTCATGAATGTTGATTCTGTCAATGAGAAGGAGTAGGTGGGTCTCAGTCCTGAGAAGAGAGAGTCTTGTCCACAGGGGAGCACCAAGGATGGTCCGCATGGCATTATTCTAAATAACTTCCAGCGCAGATTTCTGTATGGTAGATAGAGAGTTTAGAACAGGGGCAGCATACTCCACAAGGGAGCGCACTGCCTGGACATAAAATAACCTGAGAATATGATGAGAGGCACCCTGACTAAGGGAGGTGATCCTTCTAAGGGCTCAGATATGGGACTTGGCTCTGAATTTTAACATTGAAATTTCGGCAGTAGCTGAAAGTCTTAAGTTAATGTTCATCCCTAAATAGATAATGCTGTTTATCCACTCAATAAGCGCACCTAATAGCCGGAGTGGGGGAGGAGGGTTTGTATGTTTTATGGCCATGGCCTTAGTTTTATTGGGATTGATTTTAAGTCCAAGATCCTTTACTTTAGCAGAGATTCTATCTATTGTAGATTGCATTTTGCGATGTTTGTTGTAGACTGAATGGGTGACAACTATGCACACATCCTCTGCATAGAAAAAAGGCTGTACACTGTCAGGGTATCCCCCATCAAAAAGGCTTTTCATGAGGAGATTGAATAAAAAATGACTGCAAATGCCACCTTGAGGGGTGCCATTCTCAAGAGATAGATTGGGGGAGGTGGCCCCTTGAAAGGTGATCCTGGCAACTCTGTTTTCAGTGTACTGTTTATACCAGGAAAGGTGGCCTTTCACTCCCTTCCTTACTAGGGCCATAAGTATTGCTTCAGGACTGGCCAGTTCATAGGCCTTTTCTAGGTCAAGGAAGACTACAAGGGTGCTTTTGTGGTAAATCATTGCAATGTCATCTGAAATACATTCTTGAGTACCGTTACCTTTTGGGTAGGCATATATTCTGTGGTGCAGGGAGCCGACTTCCCATTTTAGTCTTTTGAGAACCATCCTTTCACTCACTTTACAAATGCACCTGAGAAGAGCGATGGGCCTGTAGGAATTTGGTTCATTGGATTTTGGAACTGGGACAGTGTCCTGTTTGTTCCACTGAGGATGTCGGATTTCCCGAGTGTGCATTAAATTGATAATGTGGAAGTATACTAGAGAGGCTGGTGTACCTACGTGTTTCAGCATTGAGTAAGTGATGTTGTCTGAACATGGAGCAGTGTTTTTACATTTGGCAAGTGCTGAGTTAAACTCTTCAATAGTGCAAGGGATGTCAGTATATACCAGGAACTTACAGGCAGCTTCAATGACATCTCACCTAGAAGGTCTGAGGATTTCCAACCTTACTCTGGTCTTGCGGCTGAGATTGGAGGATTTTGTTCTCTCAGCAAAACCTGCTGCTATCCTGTCCTCTTCTACCTGAGGGGCAGGGTGAGTGGCCGCATCTTTGGGTTTGTTTTTCCTTGAAACTTTGGAGAACCATGCCTATATGGCCCAGAGGGATGTGTGATTGGAAACATCACTATACCACCGAAGTCATCTTTCCCACTAGACCTCTTTGGCCACCTCCAGTGAGTGGTCAACAACGTCCCACAGGATCTGATGTAGGGCATCATTCTTGTGGTGCCTGAAAATTTTGCGGACTTTATTAACTCGCCTGTTCATCTCCTTGATCCTGGGGAAGTAATACCAGGCATCTTTGTGGTTTCTATCAGTATGTTGATTTTTCCGTGGCATGGATGCATCAGAGGCAGCACAAAGTTGCTGTGTGAATTCCTCCATGATAGGAATGGGATCCTCTGGGAGGTTGTCTACATGCCGACGGGCCTAGGATGTCATGCTGACTGCAGGGTTATTAAGGAGGGAGACACCTGGGAATTCTTGGAGGAGGGTATGCAAGTGGTTAGCTGTCTGATTTGAATACCGGCTATGTAAGAAAGGGTGACGTGCCTTAAAGTCACCGGCAATGATAGTGTAACTGTTTTCGACTTCCCCAAACATGCGCTGGGCTTCAAGAGTTTTGTTAATGTTTTTGTAAATGTTATGAATTGTCAGTGTCGTGTGGGCAAGTGTTATTTGAACGAGCAAAGTTTCAATATCACCGTAAGGGGCCGGGTGACGGGGAGCCTGATGGAGGAAATAGTGTTCTTGATTAGGGTCATGAGGCCATGTCTGTCGTCAGTGTGTGGTGAACTGTAAACAGTGTAGCTCCTGAAAGAAAAATGAGCTGTGTCACGAAGTATGGTCTCCTGGAGAAACACAACATCTGGTTTAAATGTTTCTGTGTGTGCCTGGAGAACAGCAAACCTGCGGCAAACTTCATTGATGTTCCAGTGCATCACCTTCAGGTCCCTACTATGCTGAAAACTTGGGAGTTCAAGATATGTATCCGATTTACTGTGTGAGCTCTCTATTTTGGAGTATTGCCAGGGCAGTCAATTTGACAAATAACTCCATGAGTTTGGGTAATATGTTCGTAATGGGTTTACTCTTGGCCTCTAAGAGGATGGACGTCATTTGTGTGAGGACAGAGAGAAGAGGTGAGGTGTCAATGTCTTCCACAGTGGAAGGACCTTGGTTAAGGTTGCTAAAGGGGGTGGCACCTGTTGAGGGAGTAACCTCTTAAAAGGAAAGGGCAGCGGGCCTGGCCTTTGCTGCGGAAGATGAAGTGGCAGGGGAGGTCACCAGAGGACGATTAGGGTAACCATACTCCAAGATGATTCTGGTTCTTTCCTCTCGGATGATCGGGTAAATTGGGGATCCTCTAGACCTGCATTGTTATATACGAGGACTCTGGAGTCACCGGAATGAGCGGGATGTAATCTAAATTGAGCTTTGGGGGAGGATTCATTACCTTTCAATTCTATATTTAAAAAACATCATAAAAGCAATAAGGTGAGGTACTATTTTTTCCTGCAGTATTACTTATTACAAACTTTGGAAAAGGAGCACTTACCTCTGCTCTGGGGGAAAAAGTGTTACCTTGAGGGTCTTCTCTAGGTTCCTGAGTTTACCTGGGTACATGGGTATCCTATGGCATATCAACTGCCCCGTCCTCGGGCTGCCTTGGCATCTGAGTTTTCTCCTGTAACTCGACTGACCATTCTTGGGATGATTCTCCTATCCTGAGCACCATGTCTTCCACAGTTGATAATGCTGACCTCCTCATCTGTCTCGCAGCAAACCACACATTGTATAATCGTAAACTATTCTTGAGCTCACAAAAGTCTTTAGAAATAAAGAACTTATATCCTATATAAAAAAACATTAAAATTTCCATCTTAATCATAGAAATATTCTTGAATTAGGAACTACAATACTGGCTAAAATATTCTTCAAAACGGAAGTCTTGAAAGAGAAGTTTGTCATGAAATGTCGAATTTTTAATATTACATGAAAGGTTTAGATTTAACTGATTTATGTTATAAATTTGTATGTACCCTTAAGGTCAACATAAGTATTTGACCCCTATTCATGGAGAAAACTAGAACTCAATAACCAATAAACGTGACGTATTTTAAATGTGTATGTACCTTCAAGGTCAGCATAAATATTTGATACCTATTCATGGAGAAAACTTGAAACGTGATGTATTTTACCGTAAGAGTAATTTATTTCAAAAGACTTTTGTGAGTTAAAGAATAGTTTACGATCATACAATGTGTGGTTTGCTGCAAATTATATTGTACAGAACACGTATGTTTGACATTATTATGGTAAAATTTGGTCTTTAGAATTTCTTGGTAAACTATATTAGTTATTGAATACTTCTAGTGTTAGTTAAAATATAGTAAAGATTAAGTTTAACAACGATTGGGCAGAAGAAGAAGAAGAAGAATATAAGTTCTTATCCTTTTCAACATTACTTACGGTATCAGAACTATTTCTAATTGGGGATATGGAACCAGATTAACCAACATTAATTAATTTTCAACTTGGCTAAAATCCACTACAATAGGTGTAGCTATAATGAAGAACATGAAATTTTTTTAGAAGGAAATAGGTTTCCGAAAGAGAAACGTATTTCCTTCTATAAATATATCTAAACAAGTTCTATCTTTTGGTGTTAATTTTCTCAAAATCAGGGGTTACTAAGGTTTACGAGAATATGATGTCAGCCCTCAAATATTTATCCCTAGCATAGTCATCCTTCATAGGGAATTTCAGGTCGCATTGTGCATCTGTTCCATTTTATTAGTCCCATCACTCATTCACTCGTCACACCTGCTTTATATATCTGGATCCTTTCCTTGTCATCTTTCCGCAATCCTCCTGATTATCATCAATGTTCAATTCTAATCTCCCTCAATTACTTACAGTCTCTGTTTATTTACGCGTCCCAAGTGTCCATTAACTGACATCTGCACATTGTTTTTTGCATCCAACGCCTGGTTGTGTTGCATTTTCATTTGCAAAATTTTAACTGGATTTTATTACTTCATATCCTCATCATTGTGAATCATTTCAACAACATGTGTCCTTACTCCAGGTTCTTCTTGCTATTCTTCATGGCTTATTGTATTTTACCCTTTCCTTTCCTTCTTTACCAAGGAAAAATTTCAATATATTTAGCATATGTCATCCTCGTATTGTGTCTCCTAGAGCCTCCACTCACCTTTGCCTTTCAGGGTTAGGCATGATATTTGAGGCAGCATCGGTGTTCTTGCTTTTCTCATATCCTGGCTTTTCTGTACTGTACATACTAGGGAACTTCCCCCCAGAAAAAAAAAAGAAAAAAAAAAACATTCGTGAGGTGTTAGTAAGATCCCTTACAATATGGTTTGGATGCAATATATATATATATATATATATACTGTATATATATATATATATATATATATATATATATTATATATATATATATATATATATACATATAATATATATATATTTATATATATATATATATATATATATATGATATGTATATATATATATATATATATACATATAATATATATATATATACATATATATAAATAGATATATATGTATATATATGTCTTACTTATAACTGTAATCGAACAGTTTAACATGTTTTTTCAAAAAGGCCCAAAAAAGAAACACAGGGAATATGAATAAATCACACTATATTTCGGTCAATAAACATCGACCCTCTTCAGGATGTAAAGTAAAAATGAGGGATACAGTGGAGAGTGACGGTTTATATATGAAAGCAAAAGGGTGTGTTTAATTGTTCTATAGTTGTTATAATTGCTGGAAGGATTAGCCAAATTTAATTACATCCAGGTGTGTCTTCTTATTGTTGAGCTGCTTGGAGGAAGTCTTGACCTCTGATGCATGTCTGGTGGTCGGTCTCCGTGGATTATCTTCTTAATGATAGGGTGGAGAAGAGTATTGTCCACTGTGTCAGCTTTCCATTGGCCCCCAGATAGGTTCATTGTGTTTGATTGATTTATGATGGCTGATTCCAGGATTTTCCTTCTGTACGGACAGGTACTCTTAAAAAGCAAAGACGACTCACTCCAGTTAATCTGGTGCCCTAAATCCCTAAGGTGAACGAAAATCCCCGAGTTTTCATAGCCATATCTAACAGATCTTTTGTGTTCGGATAATCTTTGAGATAGCGAACGGCCCGTTTGCCCAACGTACACTTTTTCACAATCCCCACATGGTACTTTGTAAACGCCGGATTCTATATTTCTTTTATTTTGATAAACATTGATAAGGGCGCTTCCTATGGTCTTTGGATATGAAAAAACAAAGGGGTTCTCAGTTTTGATATGATTTGTTATATTTTTAATACCTTCTATATATGGAAGTTTTATCTTATTTTATCTTACTTTACATCCTGAAGAGGGTCGATGTTTATTGACCGAAATATAGTGTGATTTATTCATATTTCCTGTGTTTCTTTTATGGGCCTTTTTGAAAAAAGCATATATATATATATATATATATATATAGGTGCTACTATAGCGTGAGGTCTACCGCCATATGTCGCCTACCCAGGCGGAGGGTGAGGTCTACCACGTGACAAGCTTGCACCTTCCGCAACCTAAATGCCATGGGGTACCAGCATTCTATAGTGAACCACCAGCAATATTATGTGGATCCAGCGACAGGAGCACACACACAGGCAATTGAGCGATCGTGGTTGGACGCTAAAACGATGATTCTGAAGAGATTAATGCGAGGTGTTGGTCGTCAGCTATTCCAGTCTCATCTTGATTATTTTTGCTGGAAGGTGATGAGAAAAAATTCCAATGATCTATTTGTGTCTTTCTTAGAAGATGTACGTAGTGTGTACCGCTAGGATAAATGTATGGAAATATATGATAACATGTTTATTTTTACCTTTAGTCCTTTTTTTTAATGTAATTAGAAATCCAATTATCTATTTAAGTCATTTCTAAGATATGTTTAAATTAAGTGTTTATTGCTTAAACAAATGTATGAAATGTGTTTTATCTATGAGGGACGAATAATTTAGCAGTAGACCGATAACATGTTTATTTTTACCTTTATTCCTTTTTTTTAATGTAATTAGAAATCCAATTATCTATTTAAGTCTTTTTTAAGATATGTTTAAGTGTTTATTGTTTTGTATCGCTAGAATAAATATGGAAATATATGATAACATGTTTATTTTTACCTTTATAAATTTTTTTTTCAATGTAATTAAAATTCCAATTATCATTTTAAGAAATTTCTAAAATATGTTTAAATTGATTGTTATTGCTTAAACAAATGTAAGAAATGTGTTTTATCTATGAGGGACAAATAATTCAGCGGTAGACCTCACGCTATAGTGCTAACGGGAGGTAGACCTCACGCTATAGTGTGGTAGACTTCACGCTATAGTAGCACCTATATATATATATATATATATATACATATAGTATGTATATATACATATAATATGTATATATACATATATATATATATATATATATATGCATGTATTAAATAGGGAAAGTTTATGGTGCTTTACTTAACCAATATCAGTGCTGTTCGAACAATATTCAGTAACCCGTGAAAAGATCCTAAACTGTACCTGTTTTTTCGGATGCTACCAAGCTCACCACATCTGCTCAAAGATAAAATAAAATACTGGGTCTCAAGCTCAATAAAGGCATACCCTATAGAAATGTACAGATGCTACATTCAGTTCTGGGATTGAATATACTCACCTATTCTGACAACCTGTTCAAAGACAGCTGAAAGAGAACATTTTTCACAATTTTATTTCTTTAATATATATTCACCGATTACATCACGCGATTTCACTTTGTTTTATCAATAAGACCTTCTATTCTACCTCAATGATAGGTGTAGAGTGTTAGATTATTTCTATTTGTTTTATTCGTCAGAAAATATAATTCTGAAATGAAGTCCCTGAGATAGAACATGATTTTGGAATTGAGACTCATTTATAATGACGTCACTTCAATTTTAAGTTTTACGTAATCCTTCTCTAGAGCATTTCTAAACTCCACGTAAGCATCATTTTTCTCCTACTTTATAATAAGAAAACAGAGCATTAGATCTTTTATTGGTTGTATATGATTCGTTAAAATACACAATTCATTTATATTGCTGTCAGTTATATGACTGAGTGATTATATAACATGAATTGAATGATAATAATATATATGAATTCTATCACTACTTACAGTATATTCCCTCCTAAGAGAGATTATTCCTAACAAAGAGGAAACGCTATAGGAATTTCTCTCTAGTTGTGGATGTTGCGTAGAGCTCACAATCTTACAAACAACCACTAGATGCAGCATGAACGCAAAGCTTTTAGCGTTTTTGTATTTCACCCTAATATGAGTATATACTATATACCTTTTGGCTATATACGTTTTTCACCTAAGAAACGTTGGTAGTTTGCACGTATTCAGTGTAGAAATAAAACACTTCAAATCAAGTATAATTGTCGCTTTTAACTTCACGAGAATTCATACATATTCACAAGTACTTTGTGCAGAGATATTCTCATATCAATACTCGTGTATAGCAAAAAATGCAACGTTCAATGTGTGTTTTAGTTATCATTCTTCACCTTCCGTCCCGTCCCCAAAAACAGTAAAGGGAACGCGGGAAAACTCCCGCCATAGCTAGGTGCATGGGCAACAGATGGTCCCCGTACTATATTGTGGTTGTCTGTTTACTTTAGTCTTCAAAACAACCACGGGAAATGCCGTCGCCATACGTACAACGAATAGCTGATGTTATGTACATTGGCACCAGTGTTTCCTCGGATTTGTCGGTGGAAAGTTAAGTTAATGCTACAGAATGAGCGTATTTTTAAATTACTTGCAGAATATTTGTAATTTATCAAAGTTCGTGATTTTAGATTCAAACAGGGCCTCCTCGACGGTAAATACAAGATTTCTAGCCAAATACACGAACCATATATTTGTCCTACTAGTTATTTAGTTTTTTATCCATTTCTGACCATGAATATAAGGGCAAACTACCTCTACATGAGTTCTCCTAATCCCCAGTTGTTTACAATAATAACAATGGTCATTAATGCATACCAAACACAAGGTAACTAGCTGAAAAAAATTGTATATGAGATATGCAATAGACGAAAAATCAAAGTATAAAAACTACCTATAATTCATAAACGTTCCTCAGTTGGTTTCCGTTTTGCCGTAGCTACTGTAGCTTCTCTTGTAAAAACAAACATAACCTCACTGCTCGTCATTTACGGCTGGCTCTTCATGTATGTGCTGCACACGTCATTCTCGTGGGTGATTATTTCAGGGATTTTTTTTTTTCCTAAACTTTCACTTGAGCAGCAAAAGCTATATATATTATACTGAACGGAGAGCGTTTTTAACATAATTAATTACAGAAATAAAGGAAATTACTTTGAATTTCGGAACATATTGTAATTCCCTCTTGGAGACGTATACGTGTGATGGTAATCATGTTGGAACTTAAGGGGAAGGAAGAGAAAATAGCTGTTGTAAAACAATATCCGGGGACTTGTGCATATTTTTGGAAGTTCTTACTTGGTCAAAATGACCAGGTAATGGTTACCTCATAAAAAAAAAATAAAATAAAACAAAAAGCTGGCAAAAGCGAATGCAAACAACGTGCGCACAGTAACGCTTAATCAGTCTCGCAAAAGTAAACAATGGACTTAGACAATGAAGCAGTGTTCGCAATTTAATCAATCAACATACGCAAGTTATTATGCCCTATCCCTCATTAGTCATGCAGAGAAAAATGTCTAACTAGTGAGCACTCGTCTATTTCTTAGTGCGAATTCCAGTTTCACTGGAATTTATCTATTATATATCAGCCTAATCTAGTCTAAGACCATTTCAAGAGGCTCTTATTTTGCTAATGTAAGCTGAAAAACAAGCTTCTAATATAAAATATAATACTGAATGCAGAAAAAGGCAATCCCCTTTCCGTCCATATCCCTCTAGGGTATGAGTAAAATATTATGCTACTTAAAAAGCCTGAAAGCTATACTAGACGACCCCCCACATAACTTCTCCCCTCCTCCAAGTTTTGTCTAAGCTACAGGTCCCATTTCGGATGTTTGTCTTTCACATCTATTGCAAGTTATATTTATAGTATCATATATACATGGAATGCAAAACCAAACTTCAACTTGAATATTGAAAATATGTCTAAAGTCTTAGACTCAGTCATAACCTAAAGGCGAAAGACGCAGTCGGCTGTTTAATGATAGTAGTAAATACTAAATATACGGATTGAATTTTGTGTTAACTTGCTGTTTTATTTAAAGCACAAGAGTCCTGAGTCCTGACATATATAAAGTACAAGTTACTCATTGGTAATGAATAAACTCACAAATTACTTCAGGATCTGATATATGTAAAAAAAAAAAAAAAAAAAAAAAAAAAAATTACGGTGGTGGAATCGGTCATTCCTTCACTGTCTTTGCTCATGTCCAAAGAGTCAGGAATTGCTCTTGTCGAGTGACGTTGCTTATATCCTGAAATTTAAAGCAGATACATTGAACATCGAATTAGGATGAATATCTTCGAAGGCTAACAAGGGTGAAATTGCAAACAGGATTAGTTAAACTAATAGGCAACAGATTTCAGGCAAATGACATCGCACATAAATTTGTTTCATGTTTGATGAAGCTGAACAGATAGTGGAAACTAAAGATTTTATGCTTTTATAGTCTTTAGTAAACAAAACTCCTGAAAAACATACCTTATTTGGTATTCCTGAAAATATTTAGGAAAGGATGCACGTTTAAGAAAAAAACATAGCTTTTTCTTATTACTATATGATAATAAAAAATTCATTAACCTCACTGATCCTGGCTGATAATTTTGACTAATTCCAATACCATTTACGATTTCACGTAGGTTGCGAATTAATTCTAATAGAAACAGTTTAGAAAGCAGGCTATGTTCATAATTTTAAAAGTCCTTGATATTTTTCATGCGTTTTTCACAATCTCTAAGGAAGTTTGCTCAGAGTTTGTTCGGATCAACATATTGTCTCTAATGCACTTGATTTGATTGCTTCGTTAATACTAGCGCCTATGCTAGCTTTTGTAACACCTGTGCCAAAATAAATGTAGTGAGCGTACGGTGCCTTTGCCCTCTACGTGCCATGGTATATCTTAAGATAAAATGACCTTAGCATTATTCCTCACTCTTGCTTGATGTCCATTTCGAACAGTATTCCTTTATTCTCTGAAATTTGTAGCATTTGATTTTGGTTCACATTTTATCCAAAGATGTTTTATTGGATTTTATCAGACTGATATATATTCTGCGAAGATATAACATTGTGAAATTCTTGTTATACGTACTAAGAAAAAACAAATAAGTATAAAATGATCAGTTGTTATAAACTTTTTTTTCTTTTTTTCCTGAAAGTAAAATATTTTCTCCCTTTTCCGTTACTCTGCAACACTTCCTCTTGTAAAGTGTACCCACCATTACAAAAGCAAAGGCCATTTTCTACAATGTAAATAATTTCAGTGTTATATATTTGTATAAAAAAGAGTATTAGCATACTATGTACAATTACTGGCTCTTTGCTTGTATACTCAAGCGAATGCTTACAACCACGCTTGTTATTGTATATCTCCTTCATTCATTATTTCTAATGCTAATAATAAAGGTCAGTAATGGCTACGTAATCATTGACATTTTCTACAAGAAACTTATTACCTCCGCCAAGATTATATTTGTAACTACATTTATTTATTTGTTGATTTATCTCCTTGTTTGTCTGTTTGCAGGATTACATCTAAATATATTGCCCGATTTTCACCTAGTCTAAACAACGGACTGATATTATGCTCCGAGAGAACCCATTAAATTTTGTAGGTGATCCGATTATTATTGGTTTTATTGGACAGTAAATTCATTCACGGTCAACATATGAAACATAGACTGCTTGGACTTGAGTAAAATATTAATAATCTTCACTTGCAGATGTGTGAAATCTGTGATTGCTCTTTTTACTTGTTTACATTACGCCTTTGCAAACAACAATCAGCTTTCTGTAGTTTTCTGGTTTAAATAGTTTCTAACATTAATGTTTATTCGATATTTATATCATAGTTTATTACTAATTCTACATTTCGGGACTATTTGTTATAATTGTCAGTAGTGACTACAATTTGGCTGCTGTAATGGGCTCTCGCCCTAATGCCCTTAATAGTAAGTAAAACACCAATATGCTGTGGTAGTATGAATTAGGTTATTGATTGTAAATGGAATTAGTGGTAATTCTAAAATTGTTATATATATATATATATATATATGTATATATATTATATATATATATATATGTATATATATATATACATATATATATATATATATATACACACACACACACACATATATATATATATATATATGTATATATATATATATATATATATATATTTTTTTTTTTTTTTTACCATGAAACCCTTAAATTTAGGATGTTATATTTTATTGAGTACTGTAGCAATATCTTTAAGCTTCGAGACTTATACAAAGTCTTAGAAATTTATTTTGAAAAGCCAGCCTACAATGCAAACAATTTGTAATGGTACCTTATCCAACATCCAATAACGCGTTGAATACCAAAGCGTATTCAAATGTACTTGTTTTGTTATCTTGTTAATCTAAATTTAATTCAAGTTTAGTCAGAATATCCACATACATTATCTGTAGGGATTTTGTGTTGCATTATATTACAGCTTTTTTTTTTCAATAACATTACTATGCTTTCACATTTATCAAATATTTTACCTCGTATAATATCTACGATCTCTGTACACAAGAAAAACATTTTTTCTCACGTAATACTATGTCTACTTTATATTTAAAAAGAATTTTGTATAAACAACTGATCAAGAAATCTCCATTATAGTAAAAAAAAAAAGAAGTTGAATGATTAATTGATTTGCATTTTCAAAGTGGCTTAACGGTATCTCCAAAAGTTTCATATTCCCTTTATACCAAAAGTATAAGTTCCGTCCCTATCATCTATTTGGTAATTTACATATAGTACACACACGCACACGTAGACATGCTGTACATACAAGCACACACACACACACACACACACACACACATATATATATATATATATATATATTTATATATTCGTGTAAATATATATATATATATATATATATATATATATATTCGACAGGTATAAGTGCAGAAGAATTGTCATTGACTTTTATGTTTCTTCGTGGCCAAGTGGTTTAGTCACTGTCTATACAAGCTTGCCGACCAGGGTTCGATTCCCGGCCGGTCCCAAGCTCTTGTCTTTGTGGGATTTCGCCTGGGGCTCTGATCCCGAGGTCGTTAAGAGAATCCAGACATTAATGTATCAAAAATATATATGGCTTATTTGAATATGAAAACACGTCTAAATGTGAAAAATATATCATATATATATATATATATTATATATATATATAATCATGTTCTCCCACACATATTGACGCAAATGCACAGGGGTAGATTTCGCCAGTCGTCCCTATCTTAAGATTTTAACCAATTTTTCTCCATTCTTCTCCTTCGTTCCATAGTCCTCAGCCATGTAGGCATAGATCTTGTAACTCTTCTCGTGCCATGTGGAACCCAATTTAAAGTTTGGCGAATTAATCTCTACTTTTTTTTTTTTCTTTTGGCCATCTTCACGCCACATTATATAAAATAATCTTGTAAGCATTCTGGGATTCACTTCAGTTTCGGCTAATATCTCCCCGGCAGTCATTCCATCGTATCCAGTGGATTTCTATCTCTTGAGTTTTTCGATGATAGCTTCTACTTCAAACACTGAATTCATTCATGGGCACATCAAGATCTTCGCCAGCTTCAAGGATATCAATCAAATTATTCCATACATGTCTCCCATTCATGACCTCACTGAAGTGTCCCAGCTAACATTGCCTCTTTTCGTCTACTGTTGTTATAACAGACCCATCTCTCTTTTTGATGGGCGTATGCTTCTTCTTCTTTGTCCCAGTGGAGATTTAATTAATAATTCTATAAGCAATTCTTACGCCATAGTCACTCCCTGAATTCATAGCGTTATCAGCCTCATCTGTCTTCCTGTTTAAATATTCTCTCCAGTCATTCATGGCTTTTCTTCACTATCAATACTGGAATACTTATCATTCTCTACCTTGTAATTGTTATTACTTCCTTAAAAACTTACAATAATCAATTTCTGTCTTTGTCTTCTTTTTATAGTATCCAAAGTATCCTTTGATATCCATGATTTTCTCCTTGTAACTGCATTTCCTAAAAATTTACTACCAACCGACTGATATAGGATCTTAATATCACACCATTCTTCATGAATTGTCAGTTTTTCTTCTCTTGATGTCTCTAAAACTGCAAATCAATTCCAACAGTCAGTTACAAAGGCTTCTCTTTGCTTAGTTGTATCAAACCTAGGTTTTCTATCTACGTTTGTGTTGGTTACCTTCAGTTTTAATTTCAGAATGGCAATGAGGAGCTGGTGATCAGTACCAATATCTGCACCTCTTTGGCTTCTTACATTTCTCATAGTCTTCCTTCTCTCATTATTAATGCCTACATGATCTATTTGAATTCTGTAATTGCCACATGGTGAAGTCCATGCATATTTGTGGATATCCTTGTGTTGGAAAAGAGGGCCTCCACTACTAAGATTGTATGTCTATATCATCAAACCCAATCCGTCACCCTGCTGCCAGTGACTTCCTATATATATATATATATATATATGTATGTATGTATATGTATATATATATATATATATATAATATAATAATAATAATAATAATAATAATAATAATAATAATAATAATAATAATAATAATAATAATAATAATAACAGTAAATATTGCCGTTTATAGTCCACTGCTGGACCCAGGCATCATACATGTCCTTATTCAGGTCTGGGGCTTGGCTTGTTTTCATCACCACACTAACTACTGTATTGGTATGGGTGGCCCAGACTAGTAGAGCTTTGCTGACCATTGCAATATATAAAATGGGTTTGCACAAAAAATTCCAACATTCATCCTTTAATTAGAGAATGGGAGATTAACCCAATTATGGTGAAACTTCCAATGCATTAAAACCTCCGTAACCTTAATTGTTTCATTTATCTACTCTGAGGACTCATTAGCAGCATATTGATCATCTTAAAGAAATTGCACCTTTCAATCCTATACTGTATGCAGTCAAGCTCCTCATAGATATTAAGACATTTACTATCTATACACACTTCCTCCCATCTATCTAGGCTTTTCTCTAATTCGCGATTGGAATTACAATAAATTACTATCTTACGGCAATTTAGCAACATTGTAACCAAACGAAATCGCCAAAAATGCCAAAACACCTCGTTTACCCCCATGACCGTTATTTTTGGCAGAAATGCTTTTTCTCTTGTTATTCAGCCAAATTGGGAGTCTTCCTTTCCATCCCGCCTCCAATCACTTCTAAATTATACATTCGTCTCGATAACCTATTGAAGTCCATTCTATCCACATGATGAGCTACATCAGAATCATTTTGCCACTTTTCATTTCCTCATTTTTGACACTATCAATTCTCCTTACAACACTTATACCATTTATTTTCCAATGAGGTTCGATACTTTCTTTGATAAAGAAGATCTGGTTCAACAGTTCCTTCTTACATTTCCGTCATGGCGTCCATAGATATCTCAAATTTCTCACCAAATTTCTGCACAATTCTGCTACCATTTTGTAATACACCTCATATCTCTTCTACCCTCAGCCATTATATTTACACTTGCGTAATAACCGAACCATACACTTAAGCTCTTTCACAAAGCATATTATCATATTCATATTCTTTTACCAGCTTTTATAGTTCTCTTCACTTTCCTCATTAGCATAATATCACCTCCAAATATCAACTACTCCATATGTAGCCTAATTACCTCGTCATTTGCTTATCGAATAACTATACATATACATCCACAGTCTCTGACCTCTGATATTACTTCTAATATAGATATATTGAACTACCCCAGAGACAAAAGGAACGTTTCTTTTTATCACTCTCTCACCAAACCAGTCACCATTCTGACTACATATTTCAATACATGTCATACTTCAATTAAAAAAGAAAAAATCAGTCCCTCTCAGCAACCTACCATCAAAATAACAAATTCTTAATTTTTCCCACATTGCCTCCATGCCAATTCTATATAAAGATTTCTTCTACCTCCATGTATGCTAAATGCAACTTTTCCTTTTTCTTTCAATCTTTTCAAAACGGGTTTATAGCAAACACTTGAGTTATGAACCGTATACCTTGCTTAAGCCTAAACTATTCCTCACCTATCATTTCCTCTGGCCCCTGCCTTGCATAGTTACTTGAAAGCCTAGCATACACTTTCCACAGAAGGAAAAGTATTATTATAACATATAGTTTTTACAATCACCTTTATCCTTTACCTTTACACAATAAAATAATCATTCTTCCCTCCCATTACCTAGGATTTTTTTTTTTTTTTTTTTTCTTTTTTTTTTTTTTTTTACAATATATCTTCCAAACCATTTCCAGTCAATCAATCACACTACCACCAAAAAGTTTAGTATCCTACTCATAGGCACATCAACTACTGGTGTGTTTCCTTTCTTTACCTCCTTAATTACCTTTCTTACATCCCATCAGTCACATTCAAAAGTAGTTTCAGCATTGTACTACCCCTCTCTAATTATGAATCACTCTGCTCTGTGTATCATATATTTTACCAGCCCAAAAAACCTTCAAAATAGTCCCTACCTCAGCCAAGAACTGGATTCACGTCCATCAGCATCTCTCTAATTGCACCCTTTCTTTAGATCCATTTGGTCAATCAAATTTTTGTCTCTTTGACCTTTAAAGCAACTTTATTTTAGGTTCCTTTTCACCTTCATCCATCATGTGATGCTAACTGCCATTTTTTTCTCTTACTTTATCTTTGACTGTCTTGTACAACCTTTTGTTTCCTTGCATATATTCTCTTTCATCTCCAAGCTAATTTAATGTTAATCTATATTCATTCTATCCCTTCATTTCACCACTTACTATCTTCATTTCTTCCCCCCCCCCCCCCTGATACCAGTAGATATTCCATGGTGACCACATGACCTCATAATAAATATTGAAAACTCCACGTATGGTCCTCCAACCTTGTTTCTTTAAAACTAACATTTTCTGTTTTGCATTTAAGGGCTCTTTCTACTTACTTTTTTCTCGTGCCTCTCCAGTACTGTTATAACAATATTCTAACGGTTTCCTCTTTAATTCATATCTATATTAACATTTGCTTCAACTAAAAAGTAATCGGATATCTCTCCATCCCAAACTCATCTTAGCATTACATCCATAAACTTGCTTTCTGTCTACTCTACTGTATACAAACACAGTATCAAGCAGAATCTTTTTCTTCCCCCTTTTATTCTATCCTAGGGGTACTCATCTATACTTTATTTCAAAATTAATACGCTTTTTCAATAATCAAGACTTCCTAGTTTAATTTCATCCAAGATCACCATTCTTATAAAAAATTCCATCTCTTTCTTTATCCCTATCGTATCTAAACCCAGCACAATTTGATTTTTTTTCCGAAAATATGATCTTTTATTCATTTTTTTTTTTTTCCATTTCTTGACCTTACACATTTAATCTCACAAATATTTTTGCTTCCCAACCCAGTCCTACTTGTACAGTCCTTGAACTAACATCTTCCTCCACAATTATCGTGAGACTAAAAGTGTTACCACTTTCATTGCCCTGTACCTTTCAGCTTCCCTAGACATTTCAATCCTGCAAACACTCATCTTTTATTTAATCCACTAAGTGCTAAAACAGTTAGGTTCCACTCCTTTATTAAATCAGACAAGATGATGTTTTTATATCTACTGCACTAAATCCAAGCACGTTAAAAACAAAAGAATGATAAGCTTTTTCTATATGCTTGCAATTCAATACAGGGTTGATCGTAATAAACTCACGTCCATTGCTATTCTGTGAGCATCACACTATGCAGCTGCGACAATAGATTAATTTTCTTCTATAAGCATCCGTCATGAGAGAGAGCCTGATTCCAAATGGTCTCTGGTGGAGGTTTACCTTACCATAGAGAGCTTTATCTTTTACTAAAGGTTTGGCAGCCCTTAATTAATCTTCTTTCTGAATGTATCAAAGACGACTTCCCTATCCTAAAGCGGCACTACCCAGGTTGTATTGTTCATTACTATATGTGTAGTAGGTTAAAGATGAAGTTCATTAAACAAATCAGTGAGTGGTTCATAATCAGTAAATACTACGACTTTCACCTAATATGTAATAAATAAGAGTTCATTGAATGAAATAAGGGTGGCTAGTCCTTCAAGATATCGTACGGAGTAAGGTATTCCCGAATTCCTTTAGATGATGCTCCAGGCGCTAAATGAAGAGTTCGCTAAATTGATATATATATATATATATATATATATTTATATATATATGTATATATATATATATATATATATATATATGGATAAATATCAACACAACATCGTGTTCAAATAGAAATAAATTTCTACCTCATACTTGGGATCGAACGCTAGCCCCTTCTAATGAAAGGCCAGGTCGAAACCAACCATGCCACGAGAGCCCATAAAAGGAAATCTGAACCTGACCCTAATCTAGCTGTCCGAGGATTTACCTGGTGAGACATCAGTCTCTTTACCAGCGAGTTTTACCAGATTTCCCCGGGCCACCACGTGACACAATTGGTAGTAATTCATTCAAATTACCCCTAATGAGTCAATATGGATAAATATCAACACAACATCGTGTTCAAATAGAAATAAATTTCTACCTCATACTTGGGATCGAACGCTAGCCCCTTCTAATGAAAGGCCAGGTCGAAACCAATCATGCCACGAGAGCCCATAAAAGGAAATCTGAACCTGACGCTAATCTAGCTGTCCGAGGATTTACCTGGTGAGACATCAGTCTCTTTACCAGCGAGTTTTACCAGATTTCCCCGGGCCACCACGTGACACAATTGGTAGTAATTCATTCAAATTACCCCTAATGAGTCAATATGGATAAATATCAACATAACATCGTGTTCAAATAGAAATAAATTTCTACCTCATACTTGGGATCGAACGCTAGCCCCTTCTAATGAAAGGCCAGGTCGAAACCAACCATGCCACGAGAGCCCATAAAAGGAAATCTGAACCTGACCCTAATCTAGCTGTCCGAGGATTTACCTGGTGAGACATCAGTCTCTTTACCAGCGAGTTTTACCAGATTTCCCCGGGCCACCACGTGACAC
>NC_090760.1:34437556-34445056 GCF_036898095.1 Palaemon carinicauda | reverse complement strand
AATACACTAAATGAAAAGAGTTTTTCCTCCAGCTGCAAACATGTTCATACATGCAAGAACTTATTAAATCTTAAAGTATTAGACCAATCACCACTGTTCCCTATCTTTCAAAGAGTAGCCTGTTAGTAATTTCCGTGCTTGGTGATATCCAGACTCATTAGTTCTTTTAGTACTATAACCTCACCATTCTTGTGAGCTAATGATAGCAAGGTTTGGGGGAGCTTATAGGTCTCTCTACCGAGTTATCAGCAGTCATTGCTTGCCCATCCCTGTTGGGTTTTCAATTGTTTCTGGTTTTATGTGATGTGTAGAATGACATACTAAATGTCTACCAAAATGCAATTAATACAAAGCTGTGAAATCCAAGATGATATTTAAGATGCCTATACCAGTATTTTTCGGACAAAGAATACAATGAAAATAGTCAAATATCCTTTTAATCCTCATACAATGAAATACAAGATGGTATCCAATAACGGCCACTGATATGCAGACATATCCTAAATTAACCGTATGATATCAAATATCAATATATGCGAAACATACAATAACTTAACAGTACAGTACTTATGACTCTAGTGTGTTTTGTTGCTACCAGAGTCTTGAAAGTCTAAACTTGATAATATGATAATCGTACTATTTATTATGTGCATACATATGTCATTAGTAGTATTTATACATAGACTCTAATTGATACTCCTCAAATTCCTCTTCCCTGAATTTGACATAATTGTATACATTATAACAATTTTCTATTAGACATTGTCCACAGGCAGGTGTACATGGTAATCCATACAGCCTACAACTACACTGTGATGATCTGCGGACAGATTTGCAAGTGCAATGCATTATCTTCAACAAATTATCTGGAGCTGCATTCTTATCTGACATTACTTATGTTAACTTAGAGTCTTTTATCTTGTAACCCCAGCTCAACATATCCTTTCTTTTTCCCAAGTCACACCATTATCTGGTAATGAACTCTAAAAGAAGGAAATTTGATGGAAGACTCTGTTTGGAGGTAGATGTTCCAGTGCTACAAAAGAATTTGAGGACACAATTTTCTTGGACAGGATACTATGCCGCAAAGATGTCAGTGACTCTGCACCCTTCCCACACAAAAGTGAAGCCATTACCTTGGCTCCAGTGTGTTCAATTACTTTTTTTTCTTAGTTTGTAGAGAGGAATTGATCAGCACAAGATTGCAACACAGAATTACCTTTGACTAAATTTTGGAATGCCGCCTTTTAACCTACACCAAAGATGCGTTATGTATTATTATATCCAGTAAAAGCATGGATAAGAAGTAGCTCAGAGCAGAGTTTATTTCCTAGAACTGACTTAAGACTGCCGATGTGGTACACTGTTGTGGCAGTTAAATTATCCGACCTGAAATATAGGTTTTTGCTTTTGTCGGTGTATAATGAATGAGTATGTGTCTTCCCCAATCCGCGTAGTGGTGTAGAATTGTGATGCTTCAACTGCAGTCTTAGTAATATCTATGTCAGTATCACCAGGTGAGTTGATGATAACATATCCTCTTTTCTTAAGTTTACCACTGATCAAATCAATTAAGGCTTGCTTGTTGATATCCCTCGACAAAAACTCTTCCTTCTTACCAGAGAACGAAATCTCTGCTGTAACACTTACAACAGGATGAACTTCCATCCCTAAACGCGTTTGGGAAGTGTGGTCCTTGATTGACGAAACTCCATTATGACTATCAAAAACTAACTACTGATACCATCCATATATTTGAATGGTGAAATCTGCATATGACTCAGTTATTGTGACACAGCTATCTCCCTTCATACAGGGTACTCTGTGTATCAAGGACCCTCCATCAAGGGGATAGTACTCTGTCTGAAGAGTGGATTGAGGTGGATCTACACCTGCTTCTTTCAATTGGTCTGTGATAGCAGGAATGAGCTGTGGTTTATCTGGCTTGAGAAATGAATTTCTAATCTTGAAACGAGCTGTGAGGAATGGACCAAGTTCATATCCTAAAAAAAATCTTCCAGTGACAGCTCACTGGTTTTTGCCACTACTAATAATCTTTGAAATAATAGGGCAGGATCAATAGTTTGATCTGGTAAAACCTTGATTACAGAAACCTCACTAAGCGTTATGGCTTTATCTTTTCTCTTAAAAGAGTATCTGAAAGCAGACTGCCCAATCATATTTTCAAATATATTCCTTCCAATGGACTCGTATTCAAGAACATTTACGTTGGGATTTGCCACTCCATCACTGATTACATTCCACAGTGAGGAGTTTTCTGAAAAGAGTGAACAAGATAGTAATTTATTCCTGAGCTTTTGTAGGTCTGAAGCATCCCTCCTCATCCTTGCTTTGGTCAAGTCTTCATGTTGATCATTGGTAATGTAGGAAAGGCCACTTAATTCCTGCATTGCCTTGTTACACTCTGCAGTAATAGGAGCTGACTTTGTCCACAATGACCTCTGTCCTTCTGTCATATTACTCCCCCGAGTTAGTCCACCTGAGGTTTTAGTGACCTCATGAAAATTTATTCAGCAGCAAAATCAGAACTAACGACTACCTAGTACCAATCACTATGACGGATCACATGAAGACCATTGGAAAATTTCTAAAACACGTCTGGATTATTGTGCTCTAGTTACTCCAGCTCTTGGAGATAGAAACGAGCAGACTTGAGATAACTGTAATGGCCAGGTGATGCAAATATTGGGAGAGATTCAGAAACAGCACCGTAATATAATAAGCAATATCCAGTACGATCTGCCATGATCAATATTCTTGCAACTCCCAACATTTGATAATTAAGCCACAGATGAATTGTCTTTGGCCTATCACTAATTTCTGACTTCCATTTTCCCAATTACAGATTGATATTAACCACTGAATCCGATGTCATAAAACTCTCATGTCAACAATGATGAGTAAGCATCCTCACAATAACCAAAGATGTGAACTCTTGTCTGTCACTACCTAGGTCTGAAACAATCATGTGATTCAGTAATTTGTCTATAAGCAGATGACCACGGATAGCTCTTTGTACAGATTTCCCTGTCATAGTATGATCTACTGAATTTTCACAATATACCACCTGTATAATGTCTTTTAGGCCTGTACCATTCATGATGGATCCAATGGCACTCAACAAGTTCATTAGAGTTTGAAAGCAACCTAACAAGAGAACTATTTCCTTCAAATGGCTATTCTGAAGTGCATCAGCAATGATCATACTTGCTTTCCAGTACAGGGGCTGGTCAAATGTTTTTATTGGTGTGATACCTTGTTTTACCGTTTACCTATGAATGCATTCCAGTGTGGACAAAAGGCAGCACTTGGCACCTGAGTACAAGTCAGTCAAGGGTAGATACATAATTTAGGACTAACTAGGGTGTTTGTACCCCTGATGAATTATATGGATCATACCAGATGAGTGTGGAGTTTCCTGTTTGAAGCTTAATGAGAGTTCCCATAGAATATCTAATGTTTGATCACATTTTGTGTTTTTCGTTATTTGTTTAAACACTATCTTATGGCAGGCATGGGTGGCAAAGCGATAGTCCACTATATCAATCGTTGTGTTCTCCACATCGATTATAAGAATATCATGATCAACGTTTTCAGCAGCAAACAGAACAGTCACATCTCCTGAATCAATACCCTCACCCAAAATATCTACACCAGTAGTGTCAGCAGCATTCTTTTCAAATCTCAAAACTTCTCTATATGATGAGAAAAATCTCATCTTATGCAAATTATCTGCAAGGACCCTTAAACAATACAAATGATACATTTGTAAGGAAAAGTCTGTCTGTATTGGGGATAGAACAGTTTGAGTACTCACTGTCTGAATGATTGCCTGTCTAACCCATGCAAGATTTTTGCTGTCATCTTTCCCCACAAACAAAATATCTAGTATTATGCAAAGTCTGTCTGGAAGATACTTACAAGCAATATCAAGTGTTAGCATATATGTACCTGGATATTGGTCTATAACAGAGGGAACTTCAGTTTTTATATCACTTTTGATTAATCTAGCAGTAGTTTCAATAATTATTATTTTCTGAGATTCCTCATCAGTGTCCCTACCACACATGAGACGTGAGAACTTGTTTCCTTCATTGTAACAATATCATTTTGGCCTTCTCCTTCTATTATAAATATTGATTACCCTTAATATTCTCTCATTTTTTGTTTAAGGTACTGATTGTCGTAGGGAAAGGAATCTTCACTACAAAGATATTCATTCATTTCATTCCTTAGGGCAGACACTGCCAATTGTTCCTCATCATTAGCTTCAAGATAAGAGCACATTTTCGAAAAGGCTTGATCTTGGTCTTCATTTCTGGGTCGTTCTTATTTTCTTTGCTTTGCATTTAGCTCCACCTTAAACCTATGTAAAATATCACGCCCGGATCGAAAGTTCCTATCACAGGAGGGGTGATATACACAGTCGGCTGCATGTAAGTCACAACCATAGTATTCAATTCGACCTTTCCCCGTAACACCCTAGTCATCCAAATGGTCCCTACAACACTGCAATATTGTTTTAAAAAGAAATATATGTCTTCATAAAACTGATATTTGAGGCGTTAAATGTAATTTTAGTTCCACAGAAAATGCAATTGGATTTCCAATGAAATGGTGCAGTGAATAACCGCCCACTTCTTTTGGCCAATGATTTACTTTTGTTCTTGTTTGATGAATTTATATTGTTATGTGGTCTTATGTAACGCTTACGACAATTTGAATGAACTACGCAACCAGCTGTCACAAAAACACTGTCACCTTTTTTAGCACTTCCTTCATTGATTCTACTGGCAAACTTTTCACAACCTCGAACTGCATCATCCTGGCTCCCTATTTCTTTCTTGCAGACTAGGCCTGTTTGAGGGCAGACATCATTGTCTCTCATTTTGGGCCTATTTGAGGTTAGAAGTCAGTGACGCACATGTTGATACCTGAAAAGAGAGAGTGTAGAATATATAAACAGGGAATTTGATCTTATATAATCAAAATTCGATGATTTCAATACTTACATTGATTTTCCCGACCCTCGAAACCTAGGTATAGGCATTATAATTATCATCCTAAGTAAATAAAAAACTTATTTGCATGTTAATGTATTGGCAGCCATCTTGGATTTGGCAACTTACCAACGGTCAAAAATCAAAATGTCATTCTCCACATCTGATACTACCAGCATCAGTTGAAAACCCTTTTCTAGCAATTTTGTGGGGTTCAAGGGTGTTTTGTCATATCTGTACTCGACTACTGGTCACAGCTTGAATGTTGAGGGAGCTTGAGTGCTGAACATATGTATATATGGTCAGTCTTTCCCCTCTGCCATTCATGAGCGGACTATAAACCTATGAATTACTCCTTTCCCTGTACATGATGTGTAATAGCTGATGCTCACATCATCCTTTGGTTACTGTGTAGACAATCGGTCGTTCAGCCCTACATGGCTCATCAGTTCTTTATTCTAGAATTCAAATTTATCGAGTAAATACCGTGTCTACAACTTCATTAAACGAAAATTACATTTCTAGTCTCTATGATTCATTTTCTTTTAATAAAGTAGGTGAATTTAATTTAATTTTAGTTCCTGTATCTATTTTCTTTTTCCTCGTGAAGTTGTATTGTAATTTATTCTGTTTCATTTTGGTTGTAAATTTTCTATTCGTGGACCAATAATTTAACCTGAATGAGCTGGCCGATTAATGTACATCAATTTGCGTTAGTGTTTATATATGTTAGCCCTTATGATAAAAAGTGCAGTTTTCTTGTAAACTCTAAGTTCCCTATGAACAAAAGACCATTTACTTATATATATATATATATATATATATATATATATATATATATATATATATATATATATATATATATATATATATATATATATATATATATATACCAAGGCACTCCCAATTTTTGGGGATAGCTAACATCAAACAAATGAAAAAAAGGGGACCTTTCCTTTCTATGCTCCTCCCAGCCTGACGAGGGACTCGACCGAGTTTGGCTGGTACTGCTAGGGTACCACAGCCCACTCTCCCCTGTTATCCCCCATAGATGAAGCTTTATAACACTGAATCCCCTACTGATGCTACCTCCACGGTCATCTAAGGCACCGGAGAAAGCAGCAGGGCCTACCGGAACTGGGTCACCATCACTCGCCATTCATTCCTATTTCTAGCACGCTCTCTTGCCTCTCTCAAATCTATTCCCATATCACCCAGGGCTTTCTTCACTCCATCCATCCACCCAAACCTTGGCCTTCCTCATGTACTTCTCCCCTCAACTCTTGCATTCATCACCTTCTTTAGCAGACAGCCATTTTCCATTATTTCAACATGGCCTGACCACCTCAACTCATTCATATCCACTCTAGTTGCTAACTCGTTTCTTACACACTTCATCACAAACACATTCAATATGTGTCTCTCCGTCATTTTCATTCACCTCATCTCTGATCCATACATCACAGTTGGTACAATCAGTTTCTAATACAGAAGTCTCTCTACATTCATGCCCAACCCTCTCTTCTTCACCACTCCCTTCACTGCCCCCAACACTTTGCATCCTTTATTCACTCTCTGACGTACATCTACTTCCACTTTACCATTTGCTGCAACAACAGACCACAAGGACTTGAACTGATCCACCTCCTCAAGTAACTCTCCATTCAACATGACATTCAGCCATGCACCATCTTCCCTTCTCGTACATCTAATAACCTTATTCTTTTGCACATTAACTCTCTAATTTCTTCTCTCACATACCCTTCCAGATTCTGTCACTAATCGGCTAAGCTTCTCTTCCGAGTCTGCAACCAGTACAGTATCATCCGCAAACAACAACTGATTTACCTCCCACTCCTGATCATTCTCGTCTATCATTTTCAATCCTCGTCCAAGCACTCGAGCATTCACCTTTCTCACCACTCCATCAACATACAAGTTAAACAACCATGGCAACAACACACATCCCTGTCTCAGCCCCACTCTCACTGGAAACCAATCGCTCACTTCATTTCCTATCCTAACACACGTTTTACTACCTTTGTAGAAACTTTTCACTACTTGCAACAACCTTCCACTAATTTCATATAACCTCATCACATGCCACTTCACTTCCCTATCAACTCTATCACACGCTTTCTCTAGATCAATAAATGCAACATACACCTCCTTACCTTTTGCTAAATATTTCTTGCATATCTGCCTAACTGTAAAAATCTGATTCATACATCCCCTACCTCTTCCAAAACCATCCTCTACTTCTAAGATTGCTTTCTCTGTTTTATCCTTAATCCTGTTAATCCGAACTCAACCATTCACTTTTCCAACCACACTCAACAAACTAATACCCCTTGAATTACAACACTCATGCATATCTCCCTTACCCTTATATAGTGGTGCAATACATGGTCAAACGCCAATATACTGCTGCCATTGACAACATAAAACACATTAAACAATCTCACCAACCATTCAAGTA
>NC_090760.1:34417556-34425056 GCF_036898095.1 Palaemon carinicauda | reverse complement strand
ATATTTTGTGCGCCCCCTCAACAATCATTCCATAACTTCAGCCTACAAATGACTACATACCTGTATAGAAAAAAAAACACCTTATGTCTATCAAAGCTATTTATAATGAATATATATATATATATATATATATATATTATATATATATATATATATATATATATATATATATATATATATATATATATATATATATATATGTATATATATATATATGTGTGTGTGTGTATACAGTATGTATATATATATATATATATATATATATATATATATATATATATATATATATATATATATATATATATTGTGACGAACCACTGTGCAAACAATTACCCCTTCACAATGGGCGGTAGTTCTCTTCACACAATAAAATAGAAGTAATATAGGTAGACTTCCAAATTCACTTGTTTCTTATTACGAGTGTATAAGATTGTCGATTATGATCAAATGTATCTTCTTAATGCTGGTTGCAGACAAGCAAAGCACCAATAGCAGGATAATTGGAGGACAGGAACAATAAACTATGTTATAAACAAAACTTTAACCTTACGTTAAATAAAATAACGAAAAAGCACTTCAAAACAACAATAATAAGCAATGCAAAGTGAATGGGTGAGCAAGGTAGATGAATCTTGTGGTGAGAATAATGTATTCTAACAAATCAATAAATTTGGGGTTACCTTATAACATGTAAGGTAAGAAAACAGGGATGATTTACAGCAGGAAGGTGAGTGTAAACAAAAGATAATGAGAAAAATGGAATGAAGATGACGCTGAAATAAGGTGATGTATTTACAAAGAAAATGAAAAAATAAACATTAGACAAATAAGATATGTTAGCATATGTACAACATATGGGGATATCACAGTCTCCCCTTGTTTTTGTTTTTTCCATTTCCCGAGGATCAACCGAGGTTATCCTTGATAAGAAGTCTGCCACAATGTTTTCTCGTCCTGATATGGCGATTACTTGGATATTGTGTGCAGAGTGTATGTATGACCATCTTAAAAGTTTAGGGTTGAGAGTAGTGGACCTATGGAGATGCGACAGAGGAGAGTGGTCGCTGTAAACGTAGACCGTGTCTTGTCCATCAACATAAATCTCGTATCTCTGGATGGTAGCTACGATGGTGAATAGTTCTTTCTCCATAGTGGGCCAATTTAGTTGGGAACCCATAAATCATCCACTGGAATAAAAGACTGGTAACAGATCAGCTAGTGGGGGCAGGTTTCCTGTTATGGCTGTTATTGGAGCAGGATGCTGTAATAAAATGCCCCCATATCCAAGATCACTAGCGTCTGTTTGGAGATAGAATGGTTTGGTGAGGTTAGGTGCCATTAATATAGGAGGAGATGACAAGTAAGTTTTTAGCTGGTTAAATATTTGATCATGTTGTTGGTTCTAAGAAAAATTTACTTTTGAAGAAGTTAAAGCAAATAGTCGTCCTGTGAATGGTGAGAAATTTGGACTGAACTTAGAGTAATATCCTACCATACCTAGAAATCTTTTTAATTCCTGTTTGATAGTTGGAACAGGATAAGAAGTTATGGCGCTAATATTTGCATCATGGGGTAATACTTTACCACTGCCAACTTGATGACCAAGGTAAGATACCCGACCTTTGCAGAAATTACTTTTTGCTAAGTTGATCGTTAATCCATGTGGTTTCAACCTTGAGAAAACTTCTTTTATCTTTTGAATGTGGTTTTCCCATGTGTCAGAGGCAATAATGATGTCATCTAAATATACAAATACTTTTTCCAAGTCCTGTAAAATTAAAGACATTACTCTTTAGAAGGTGGCAGGTGAGTTGGCTAATCCGAATGGCATTAAGTTATAACTAAATATTCCAAATGGAGTGATAAATGAAGAAATTTCCTTTGCCGTTTTGGTTAATTTAATTTGGTAATAACCCTTCAACAAATCTATTTGGGTTAAGTAGGTCGAATTACTTACTTCGTCAATGATATCTTGTATTCTTGGTAGAGGATACGAATCTTTAATTATTAAATTATTAATCTTCCTGTAATCGGTACAAAGACGAAATTTACCATTTTTCTTACCTACTAGGAGACATGGGGAAGCCCACGGTGACGCACTGGGTCCTGCCAATCCTTCTCTTATTAAGTAGTTCACTTCGTCTTTCATGATACCCAATTTCTTCTGTGATGTTCGATAGAAAGCTTGTTTAATGGGTGCAGCACCTGGTTGTAGTTTGATGTCATGCTCTAGCATGGTGCATCTACCTGGTTTATCTGAAGTTATACTAGGAAATTCATGAAATAGAGCTACTAAAGATTTACATTTTGATGCAGATAAGGGTTGTAGATAGTCTGATAAGTATTCCAAGATCTTTGAGTTTTGAGAATCCTGCCAAGATGCAGTTATTGGATCATCTGTAAATTGATCCATAGGACAATCTATGTATGGTATGTCACTAGTAATCATTACCGTTTTACTTTCAGCTGTTGAGGGGGACAAATAGGCCTTTAAGAGGTTTATGTGGACTAATTGAGTAGACTTACGCTTATCTGGAGTGGCGATTATATAGTTGGTTGGCGAGATACGTTGAGTGATGGTATATGGTCCCTGGTATTTCTCTCGTAGGGGAGAGCCTGCAATCGGATGGTATAGCAGCACTGCATCTCCTACTTTGAAACTTCTGGTTTTAGCGTTTGTATCATAGTTAATCTTCATCTTCTCTTGAGCTGTTATCAAGTTAATTTTGGCAATGGAGTGAAGATCTGAAAGTTTCTTGTCGAGTTCTGAAATATATTGGGAAAGAGGTCCCTCATTATCTCCCAACTTCAGGATGCGTTCTTTGACTGAACTGAGGATAGTTCGTGGCCGTCGACCGAAGAGTAGTTCAAAAGGTGACATACCAGTAGACTGATTTCGAACTCCTCGTATGATGTACATGATCAGTTCCAAATCGCAATCCCACTCGTTACCTGAACTATGGATGTATTTCCGGAGTAGATTTTTAATGGTCTGGCGAGTGCATTCTAATGCTCCATTGGTCTGTGGATGGTAAGCTGAGGAAAATACTTGGGTTATATGGTAAGCTTTCATAGCAGTTTTAAATGCATGACTCATGAAATTGGTTCCCTGATCACATTGTAGTTCAGTTGGAAATCCTACAACAGTAGATATGGACACTAATGACTTTAGGATGTTCTTGGCTGAAATGTTTCTTAAAGGTACTGCAAATGGATAACGGGTAGTTGGGCATAAGGCCGTAAGCAAGTATTCATGTCCCCTTTTTGTTTTAGGCAAAGGGCCTACACAATCTACTATGATCTTACTGAAAGGTTCTTTAGGCACAAGTATAGGTTTTAATGATGCAGCTGGTACTTTCACATTAGGACTACTTACTTTTTGACATGTTGTACATGTTTTTACGTACTGTCATTCTTCATACTTGGCCAATAAAAGTCTTGACTGATGCGTTCATATGTTTTAGTGATACCAAGATGAGAGTCTGCAGAGTGAGACAATTCTAGGATCAGAGGTCTTATATCCTTAGGAACAACTACCTGGAAAAGATCCTTCCAGGTTTCTAGATGACTGTTCTTGCATGACCTGAATTTTCTCATTAGTACATTATTATTAATATAAAAATAAGAACACTTGTTGGTATCCTTTGGTTTCACTTGGTTGAAACACTGCTGTAGAGTGACATCTTTCCTTAGTTGATAGCTAAAGGAACCAGGCTGGATCTTATATGTACTCATCAACTCGTTGAAATCCATAGGTTCAGAGACTGGCAATGGGTTTGATGATGATTCAGTAGGGGTGTCCTTTTTACTGCTTCGTGTCACTGCTAAGCATTCCTCCTGTGCAACATCACCTGGAAATACTGCTATTATTAAGTTTGTTAAGACAACAGAGTTAGCTATGTCATTACCCAGGATTACATCTACATTCTTGTATGGTAACAGTTCTGGATTTACAGCTACTTCAGTAGTTCCAGAGAAATAAGGACAATGAAGGTTCACATTAATGAGAGGCAACATAGACTTACTGGTTAGGTCATTAACTGCAACATACTTGTGAGTGTCACCTTTAGATTGTATTACTTTAGGAGAGACGATCGTTTGAGAGGATCCAGTGTCTCTGAGTATGGTTACAGGTTTACCATTTATTTTGCCTGAGCAAGTGAAGGGTGCAAACGCTTGGGACTCGTGTGATGCACAATGGAAGGTCTTTTTCTTCTCCACCTTAGGTCTTGGTTCCTGTTTGGGCAGATTCATTTGCTTAGGAGAGAATTGAGGGGGATTAGGTTTTCTCTTTAAGTATGAAGCTGCACAATGTGGATCAGGACATTCTGAAATATGATGTCCTTCTTGTTTGCAGTATGTACAAGTTTCCTTAGGTCTAGTTTCTCTATATGGGGTTTTACCTACTTTATGAATAAAAGCATAGTCATCTACCTTTAAAGCGGCTTTCTTAGGGTCAGATTCATTCTGCTCTTAGATACACATTAATGCCACCTGGTATTTTCCTTAAGAACTCCTCCATTATTATTAAATCTTTCAACTGCTCAAATGTTTTGACATCTACTTTGTCTACCCACTTCTGAAACTGTTTAATCTTTCCATTCATAAATTCTAAAAAGGTCTGCTGAACTTGCTTCTGACTATTACGAAATATTTGCCTATTTCCTTCCGCAGTAATAGAATAAGCATCAAGGATTGCCTGCTTAATTATGAAATAATCATGTTCTTCTAACATAGTGGCACATACAGATAATGCTTTACCTTTAAATGAGTTCCGGATGATCAAATACCATTTGTCCTGAGGCGAATTAAGATTCTTGGCTGTGTCTTCGAACACAGAAAAGTAGTTTTCAGGTTCCCGTTCTTCAAATGTGGGCCGCAATTTCTGCACCTTACCCACATCAAAGGGTTCGGGAATTAGCTTACCTTCTTCCTTTTCTTTCAGTCTTATAAATGCCAGATCCTGTTCTATTAATGTGGCCGTTTCTCTCTCAATCTGCAGCCTAGCACGGAGAGCTTCGTTTTCTATGGCTACGTCCTGGTTCTTCATTTGCTGTTTTACTGCCCATAGAGCCTGTTCCTGCTTCAATTTCTGTTCACTTTCTTTTTCTTGTTGCTCCAAAGCAGTTTCCACCTTGATACATTCTAGGGAGGCAGCGGCAGCAGCCGCGCACTCAGCAGCAGCGGCTTTCCTCTCTTCTAACTCAGCGGAGGCAGTTGCAGCTCGTTCAGCAGCAGCGGCTCTTTCTCGTTCTGTGGCAACTTTCTCTTGTTCTACCCGAGTTGTGGCAGTTGCGGCTCGTTCAGCAGCAGCGGCTTTCTTCTCTTCTACCTCAGCGGCGGCAGTTGCGGCTTGCATCTTCATCTTTTCCAACTCTAGCTGCAGACGTAGTTTATCTAAGTCATCATTTGGATTGGTAACGGTTAGAGCTCGAACGTCAGCCAATTCTTCTTCTGGAACAATATCTTCATCTACAAGGAAGTTTAAAATATGACTGAGAATTACACATTTTACGGCAGTTGCGGGAACCTGTACATCATAATGGCGAGCTAGATTCTTTAGGTAAGTTTTTGTGGCAACTGTGAGAGATTCCACATGATCCCGTGGTGATACAATAAATTGTTGCAAGTTGAAAGGCATTTTGAATGTCGCCCGTGGCGCAAGATAAGTACAAACTAAAATAAATATCCAAACTTTATAAGAATAAGTATAAGATCATACGATCGCAAAATAATCTTTCGATCACAGAAATACAAAATTGTGATCACAAAATTACAAGATCGATAGATCACAAAATTACAAAATTATATGATTAAATCACATTACACAAAAATAGCTTAAATAACAAAATCAAGTCTCGCAAAACTTACGATAATACTATAAAACTTTTAGTCACCGTTAACGACTGAACAATGTTTTTTTTTTTTTTTTTTTTTTTTTTTTTTTTACGCTAAAGATCTTCACCACCCAGCTAACTACTTCATAATTACTCAAACGACAACAATTTTACCGAATCAGTAAACAAGGCTTTAAAACGCAAAGGTATTTTTCTACTTTAAACATACCTAATTAGCAAGTTCTAGTTTACATTTCCTTTTAATTTATACCAGCTTAATACGATAACTTTACAATGTTACCTTTTAATTTATATAAATACTATATTATTCTCGTTATGATAAAGTATCTAGTTAATAATCAACACCTAGTTTAAAGTAATTGATTATCAGAATAATGCGCAAACTGGACAAAATACGTAGTATGCGCTTTATAGATATAACAAGAGTAATTTAACACTTTAGATTTTGCACAAGTATTTAAATATTCATTTACCAACACGTAAATTTTATTTGTACACCAAAATAGTACCTTTAACACCAAACAATGTATAAATTAATTTCCTGACTAGAGATAACGATTAGAATTACGAAAATCCCCGAAATTGGAAATTGGCTAATTTCCCTTAAGAAATTTAAATAACAAAATAAATCACTTTATAATGAAATCGCATGGAGGAAATTTCACTTATAATGAAACTTAATTTAATAAATCACATATAATGAAATTTGACTTAATTCCTAAATATCACTTTTGAATGGCGATTTTAAGAAATGGCAAATTCTTAGGGCTTCAGTTTTTTTTTTTTTTTTTTTTTTTTTTTTTTTTTTTTTTTTTTTTTTTTTTTTTTTTTTTTTTTATGAGAAATCTCTGGGATAGGAGATTTGAGTAGGCGAAATTTTAAAAGCTACCTAATGGGGGTATCTTCAATTAATAAGGGTGGTTAAGAAGCTGGACAATCAGCATACCTAAGTTTTAACTATATTAAGCGTGACTTGTTCCTCTTACAACCAAATGACTACCCACACATATATTATACATAAATGTCTAATGAGAGGGAGACGAGACATCTACCTTACCTTGGAATTATTACTGTCGTCCTTTATCCTTGGTACGCCACAACACAACACTCGATACTGTTCATAATCACTGGAACTGTTCTTTCACGATTCAATCACTTGATATAAATTTGATGAATCATATCGCACATCAGATCCCGGACAGGCCCCCAACTATTATATGACGAACCACTGTGCAAAAAATTACCCCTTTACAATGGGCGGTAGTTCTCTTCACACAATAAAATAGAAGTCATATAGGTAGACTTCCAAATTCACTTGTTTCTTATTACGAGTGTATAAGATTGTCGATTATGATCAAATGTATCTTCTTAAAGCTAGTTGCAGACAATCGAAGCACCAATAGCAGGATAATGGGAGGACAGGAACAATAAACTATGTTATAAACAAAACTTTAATCTTACGTTAAATAAAATAATGGAAAAGGACTTCAAAACAACAATAATAAGCAATGCAAAGTGAATGGGTGAGCAAGGTAGATGAATCTCGTGGTGAGAATAATGTATTCTAAAAAAATCAATAAATTTGGGGTTACCTTATAACATGTAAAGTAAGAAAACAGGGATGATTTACAGCAGGAAAGTG
>NC_090760.1:34410056-34412556 GCF_036898095.1 Palaemon carinicauda | reverse complement strand
ATAAATAAACTAAAAACCCAAGATATTTGTAAACACAAGTAAACCAAAATTGAGGAAACACTAAAGAAAGGAAGAAGCATCTAATTGAGGAAAAAAAGACTTGAAATAGCTGCTAACAGATGTTTGATTCAAAGAATGAAACAGGAAATATTATCAACAAAAGACATGGGGTAAAAGAAATTACAGAGAATTCCTCTACAATTATATACAATAGTGATATAAGAAATAACGTTGCCAATAAAAATAATGAAACCCTTAAGTCAGTACCAAATTTAACAGCAGGAGAAGTAAAGTAATCATTCAATGGTATGAAAAGAGACAACGCAGCAGGAGAAGATGGCCTAACAATTGATTTCATGATATATGAAGGAGATTTCTTAGTAGTAAAACTCGCTTAACTTTTCAGAAAAAATATATTGAAGAATGCTCTATAAATACTGCTTGGAAAATTTTAATAATTTTACTGATTCACAAAAAGGGAGACAAAATATCTTAAAAATTACGGTCCAATTAGTTTGCTCTCATTAATATATAAACTAGTGACGAAGAATATATTATACTGAATAGAAAGACAGCTAGAATATAATCAAACAAGAGAGCAGGCAGGCTTTAAAGGTTTAAAGGTCACTCATGAATGGCAGAGGCAAGGGACAGTGACATTTCCCTAGCGATCAGGATAATGCCCTAGAGACTGACATATTATATGATCAGCGCACAAGCCTCCTCTCCACCCAAGCTAGGACCAGGGAGTGCCAGGCAGTGGCTGCTGATGACCCAGCAGATAGACCTATAGGCTCCCCCAAACCCCCCAACCTTAGCTGACAAGGATGGTAAGGTTGCAGACACTAATGGTACTAACGAGTCTGAGCGGGACTCGAACCCCCGACTGGCTAACACCAGGCAGAGACGTTACCAATCAGGCCACAGCAACCTTTAGAAGTAGGTATTCAAAACTGACTATCTCCATGTAATTAAACAGCTAATGAAAAAATCAACAGAGTATGACAAACTACTATATGCTGTATATGACATTTATGAGAAATGTTTTACCAAAACTTCAGCAATAATGAAATCTATTCGTAGATAAGGAATAGATTAATCTTATTTTGAAACACTTGGAGATATTTATACAGGATGTACAGCTATCCCAAAACTACATAAAGATAGTGAGAAAATTCTGATTGAGAAAGGTGTTAGACATGGAGGCCCTATCTCTTCTTAATTATTCACAGCCTGCCTAGAAGTTTTTAAGAATTTTCATTGGGAAGATATAGGAATTTATATTTATTGGTAATCATATGGCATAGTTCTGTTTAGTGAACGATGGAATGAATTGCAAAAGATGATATAGAGAAAGCAGAAATGTATGAATGTAAATTAATATTAGTAAAACTAAGATAACGTTTAATGAAAATGCAGAAACAAAAAACAGGCGGTTATGGGCAAGACTCTAGATATCGTTAATAGATATATTGAAGGTACGTAAAACAAACAGGAAGAGTTTCTCCAAGATATGAGAATGAAATTAAAAACTGAAATTAAAAGGATAAACATGGGATGGAGAACTTTTCGTAAACAAAATGAGATTATGAAAAGGAAATATGTTTTCTATATAGAAAAGTATTTAATCAGAAGTTCCTAACAATTAAATTAACCTAAGCATTATAAACTTAGAGTCTTACTAAAGCCTTAGAACAAAAGCTAATTACAATTCATAGAGCCATAGATAAATATATTATTTTGCACTTTAGTTTGAACATTCCGCAATTCAAATTGACAATCTTCATAACAGAATGACAAATACATATACGTTTTTGACAGTTTCCAATTTCAATTTCACATACTGCATAATAGATTGACCGACCGGACAATAAATGACACTTCCAGGAACCGAATGATAATTAGATAAAAAGTAATAACAATTATTCGTTTCGTAATTGACGATTTAGGTTTTAAGATTGACAAATGCATTTGAGTTTGACATTTCATCACGATTATCATCGTAAGTCTTAGCAACCTGACAGGTATTCTGTATTATAGCCTCTATGAGGCAACTTTGTAACGTGATGTAAAAGGAGACATTCAGTACCATACTGTCTTTACTAAAGATCATATAGATTTTTTATATCCAGCACTTACAGCTCGAAGTAGCGTACGCAAACATTAGGAGGTATCCGCATCAAGATGAAGTTCAAGCAAGAGAAGTTAGAACCTCATGATGAAAGTACACGAACCTTGATTTTAGGGGAATTGAATCAAACATTGGGAGATAAATTTACCAGAGAACTTCGTGTCTGATTCTACTGTTGCTAAAGCCTTGGAATGTGATTTCATTACACTAAAATTGTATGAAAACGTAACACAGGATAAAAACTCCAAACGTGTCGAGGATGCAAGGGTAACTTACGCATATGGCATGTATCCAAGACATTTGCAGGAAGATAGGATATACATTGACGAAATGGGATATAAAATATACACAAGGAGGACTTATGGGAGA
>NC_090760.1:34397556-34400056 GCF_036898095.1 Palaemon carinicauda | reverse complement strand
TATCTGTCACGGGCGGTGTCTGTTTTTGTAATCCCCACCAGCCCTCCAGCTACCTTGCCGGCCTTGTTAACATGTTCAATAGACTGGTCGTCAGGTATTTCGCTGAACTTGTGCTTTGTTTCTTTTGTTACAAAGTCTCCTGCAATAAAACCTCTGTGCACCTCTGGAGCAGCTGTGGGTAGCATATGCATATCAGCGAGGAAAACAGCTCCCCAGCGTGAGTAATGGAAATGACCAAATGCTCCAAACCAAGGCAGCATTTCAGAAAATGATGTAAGGAACAGGCCCCAGTCTCCCTCACGAAGAGAGCGAGTGAACCTCAGGAGGATGGAGATCAACTTCATGTAGGTTCTCCAATAAAAAAAATTGGCATTCTCTGAACAAGAATCCTCAAACTCACTAAACACGACCTGCACCTCTTCATTTTCTGACAAAAGATCTTCAAGGGAGGAATTGATTTATCTGTCATGTTTGTTGGCAAAGACATCTGAAACTCTCCAGCTGCAACTTTTAAGGCGTCTCGGACGAACTTGTCATTTTCCTCTGTCCATGTTGTGAAGCTTTCCCACAGGACTGACCAAAGTGCTTCTAATGTCAGCCTATGAATGCGAATGGTGTGGTTCCATCCTTTCCCTTTCACCGAGGACTTCACTTTCAATCCAGATGTTTTCCAGGCCTGAAGAATCCATGTACTGTCCCAACACTTTAGAGTTCATTTGGGTATGGAAACTCCCAAGCATGATTACCATATCCTTACAGCTGTCCTTGTCCCATTGGAGCATTTTTTCTTTGCAATACAGCTGTTCGTCAAAGGTTAAGATGGAGTACTTCTCGCCCATCTTCTTTGTCATGGCTTGACAGTTCTGCATGACAGTCCATAAAACCCCACAACTCAAAAGCCATAGTTAGATTTGATGAATAATAAAAACGTTTAGATAAGATAATATCAAAATAAGAAATTACAGAATTTAACATACAGCTAAACATACAAACATATAATCAAACTGCACCCAAATTCCAATGTTATACGTTACATCAAACGATTAGCAAACACAACCGAAACACGACGATGCGCAAAGTTTGTAACAGGTCAACCACAGTCGAATCTGATTACTATCATTAGTAAACATAACAAAGTTACCAACACACTAAAAATATCAAATACAATACAAAATCAAAGCAGTTTAATCAATACGAGTTCACCGCAAGTATAAGCTAGGTTTAAAAATCCATGCATTGCATTTTGTATATTAAGGGTTCTAATTCTTAACAATGTGAATTAGGAACCCCTACAAATTTTGTCAAATATTTTTTAAAAATAACTTTTTGGGAATGTATACACCAAGGTTTATCTTAATGCCAGAATCAACTTATACACAATGAAAAACAGGTATTGACTCCAACATTGTGAGTTCATTGCAATTAGAAGCTGAAATATGACAAAAAGTTTAGAAATTGGCGGCCATTTTGGAAACTGTCATGGCGGCCATACTATCCATTTCTATAATGTCCAACAAGTGGATACATATTTATCTGTATCTGAACCATCTATTTAGGCTTGTTGGACTATTCTAACATGCAATCAGCAGGGTGTTGCACATTTTCTGACTTTGGCTTCCTGATTATATCCACTTTTGCAAGTTGACCACAAGACAGGAGATGAGGATAATGTAATGATAAAACAAGCGAAAAATCTATCTGTAATATGAGCATTGTTTGTTGAATCTAAAATGACCATTCTGATTGAAATGAAAATTATTCTGCTCCCGTATCACGTTACCATCAATAGGATATATGCTTATCCAACCTTATCAATATGTGTATAAGAATAAATCTTATAGACATATTAGCATACCTAGCATCAATGATCCTTTATAGTTCTTAATCACTAGTAATTTAAAATACGCTAATGATTAGCTTTGTAATATCTGAAAGAATAAATCAGAAGAGATCCTGGTCCTATTTAAATCCCAAGACCATTTAGCTAAACATTATCCATTTGTGTTACAGTCGAATAGATATTTGACTATATCCCTTATTAAAAAAATTAATACATTGTTATGCAATATCTATATTCTATAAACCGAAGAAAGTTGATCATCTCCGAAACTCCTTGCGAGGCAAAACCTTTATTGAATTAAACAAAATGAATGTAAAACTCATATATGTGAGATAAGCTATAATATTGCCATTGCCAAGTACACACACACACAATATATATATATATATATATATATATATATATATATATATATATATATATATATATATATATATATATATATATATATATATATATATATTGTATACACACACACACATATATATATATATATATATATATATATATATATATATATATATATATATATATATATATATATGTGTGTGTGTGTGTGTGTACATATATATATATATATATATATATATATATATATATATATATATATATATATATATATATATATATATATATATGTGTGTGTGTGTGTGTGTGTGT
>NC_090760.1:34390056-34392556 GCF_036898095.1 Palaemon carinicauda | reverse complement strand
CAGTGCATGTTTGTAATGGTTCAGGCGTAACATTGTGTGGCAAGCCTTGCTGGAGAATCTTGCTAAGGTCTGCTTTGTTCTGAGGTAGACACAGTCTGCCATCAGGCATTACCAGAGAAAGTGGCACTGCACAAATCTCTTGCTTCAACATTTTGTTCATGTCAATATCTCTGCCTGCTTGCAATGCTGTTACCACATGCGTGAGTAGTTTTCTATCAACCTTTAGTGCAACAGTTGTTTCCTTTCCGACATTGACTTCCACAGTGTACATGCTCTCAAACGTTTTAAGATTCTTTGACTTGGTTCTGTCGTGAAAACCTGTTGTCTTCTTAGTGAACCTGTTCTCCACAAACTCTGCCACAATCTGCTTCTCAGTAACTTCAGAATGCAGAAGGTAATTCGTAACCGCTTCACTTGCAATATCACCTGTTATAATTGAGACTAGTTCTCGTGAATTGCGATCAAATGGATTGTGAATCTCGTACAAGTCAATGAGATTTTGCACATTATCTTGGTCTTTCTTCATTCTCTTGGAACCAAAATCTTTATGTGCAAATTCATGCTCATCATCGTCTTCTTCATTACCTGCTACATTGAACATCATCTCAGTATCTCTGGTTAGCTGAGCTCTCTAATTGAAAGTTAGGCCCTATCTGTCACGGGCGGTGTCTGTTTTTGTAATCCCCACCAGCCCTCCAGCTACCTTGCCGGCCTTGTTAACATGTTCAATAGACTGGTCGTCAGGTATTTCGCTGAACTTGTGCTTTGTTTCTTTTGTTACAAAGTCTCCTGCAATAAAACCTCTGTGCACCTCTGGAGCAGCTGTGGGTAGCATATGCATATCAGCGAGGAAAACAGCTCCCCAGCGTGAGTAATGGAAATGACCAAATGCTCCAAACCAAGGCAGCATTTCAGAAAATGATGTAAGGAACAGGCCCCAGTCTCCCTCACGAAGAGAGCGAGTGAACCTCAGGAGGATGGAGATCAACTTCATGTAGGTTCTCCAATAAAAAAAATTGGCATTCTCTGAACAAGAATCCTCAAACTCACTAAACACGACCTGCACCTCTTCATTTTCTGACAAAAGATCTTCAAGGGAGGAATTGATTTATCTGTCATGTTTGTTGGCAAAGACATCTGAAACTCTCCAGCTGCAACTTTTAAGGCGTCTCGGACGAACTTGTCATTTTCCTCTGTCCATGTTGTGAAGCTTTCCCACAGGACTGACCAAAGTGCTTCTAATGTCAGCCTATGAATGCGAATGGTGTGGTTCCATCCTTTCCCTTTCACCGAGGACTTCACTTTCAATCCAGATGTTTTCCAGGCCTGAAGAATCCATGTACTGTCCCAACACTTTAGAGTTCATTTGGGTATGGAAACTCCCAAGCATGATTACCATATCCTTACAGCTGTCCTTGTCCCATTGGAGCATTTTTTCTTTGCAATACAGCTGTTCGTCAAAGGTTAAGATGGAGTACTTCTCGCCCATCTTCTTTGTCATGGCTTGACAGTTCTGCATGACAGTCCATAAAACCCCACAACTCAAAAGCCATAGTTAGATTTGATGAATAATAAAAACGTTTAGATAAGATAATATCAAAATAAGAAATTACAGAATTTAACATACAGCTAAACATACAAACATATAATCAAACTGCACCCAAATTCCAATGTTATACGTTACATCAAACGATTAGCAAACACAACCGAAACACGACGATGCGCAAAGTTTGTAACAGGTCAACCACAGTCGAATCTGATTACTATCATTAGTAAACATAACAAAGTTACCAACACACTAAAAATATCAAATACAATACAAAATCAAAGCAGTTTAATCAATACGAGTTCACCGCAAGTATAAGCTAGGTTTAAAAATCCATGCATTGCATTTTGTATATTAAGGGTTCTAATTCTTAACAATGTGAATTAGGAACCCCTACAAATTTTGTCAAATATTTTTTAAAAATAACTTTTTGGGAATGTATACACCAAGGTTTATCTTAATGCCAGAATCAACTTATACACAATGAAAAACAGGTATTGACTCCAACATTGTGAGTTCATTGCAATTAGAAGCTGAAATATGACAAAAAGTTTAGAAATTGGCGGCCATTTTGGAAACTGTCATGGCGGCCATACTATCCATTTCTATAATGTCCAACAAGTGGATACATATTTATCTGTATCTGAACCATCTATTTAGGCTTGTTGGACTATTCTAACATGCAATCAGCAGGGTGTTGCACATTTTCTGACTTTGGCTTCCTGATTATATCCACTTTTGCAAGTTGACCACAAGACAGGAGATGAGGATAATGTAATGATAAAACAAGCGAAAAATCTATCTGTAATATGAGCATTGTTTGTTGAATCTAAAATGACCATTCTGATTGAAATGAAAATTATTCTGCTCCCGTATCACGTTACCATCAATAGGATATATGCTTATCCAACCTTATCAATATGTGTATAAGAATAAATCTTATAGACATATTAG
>NC_090760.1:34375056-34385056 GCF_036898095.1 Palaemon carinicauda | reverse complement strand
TGGTATGTCACTGTTGATACAAGTTTCATGGACCAGAGTTCGATTCCCACTCAGTCAGAGGCTATTGTCTTTGAGTGGTTTCTCCTGGGACTCTGATCCCGAGGTCGGGAAGAAAATCCAGACATTATTGTATGAACCATATTTGGCTTATTTGGATATATATATATATATATATATATATATATATATATATATATATATATATATATATATATATATATATATATATATATACCGTTTATATATATATATATATATATATATATATATATATATATATATATACATATGTATATATATATATATATATATATATATATATATATATATATACATATATACTGTATATATATATATATATATATATATATATATATATATATACCGTATATATATATATATATATATATATATATATATATATATATATATATATATATATATACATATATATATATATATATATATATATATATATATATATATATATATATATATATATATATATATATATATACACACATATATTTATATATATATATATATATATATATATATATATATATATATATATATATATATATATATATATATATATATATATATATATATAAACATTCATACGGAGACAAAAAGTCAGAAGAATAAAACATATGCTATATTACCCTCTTTTCTTCCCCCGTCAGATTCAATATCATGTCAATACAAAGCGGAAGTTTGAGATACGAGAGAGCCAAGAGGACCGTGAAATGAAGCTCCTCTTTACATATTTTGATTGTCAATAAAGTATGACAACAGAACGTGGATCTTGACAGCGATATTGCCTGCGTTCTCTCCTACGTCAGCTTCGCTGTATGTCTGGCTGTAGGCTTTGTCCCTCTCGTTAGACGAATGCTATTAATAGGGAAAACGATAACATGGATTCCCAGAATATCTTTATCCCGGTATGATATGGGATATATTATTTCATTTATTATCCCATCACCTCATGATAACAATGCAAATATTTCACCGTCCCCCACCTCCACTCCCCCCTAAAAATGGATTAATATACTTATACATATTCAACAGCAAACATATTCGAACACATGTACAGTACACATTTACATAGCACCCTCTTATATATACATATATATATATATATATATATATATATATATATATATATATATATATATATATATATATATATATATATATATATATATATATATGTATATGTATGTGTATATATAAATTGTATATATATATATATATATATATATATATATATATATATATATATATATATATATATGTATATACATGTGGATATATATATATATATATATATATATATATATATATATATATATATATATATATATATATATATATATATATATATATATATATATATATATATATATATATACTGTACATATATATATATATGTATATATATAAATATATATATATATATATATATATATATATATATATATATATATATATATATATATATATATATATATATATATATATATATATATATATATAGGTGTGTTTGTGTGTGTATGTGTGTGCATACTTACGTGTTTATAACTATATATATATATATATATATATATATATATATATATATATATATATATATATATATATATATATTATTACTATCCAAGTTACAACCCTCGTTGGAAAAGCAAGATGCTATAAGCCCAGGGGCTCCAATAGGGAAAAATAGCCCAGTGAGGAAAGGGAATAAGGAAATAAATGAATGAAGAGAACAAATTAACAATAAATCATTCTAAAATAAGAAACAACGTCAAAACAGTCATGCCATATAATAAACTATCAACAACATCAAAAACAAATATGTCATAAATAAACTATAAAAAGACTATGTCCGCCTGGTCAACAAAAACGCATTTGCTCCAACTTTGAACTTTTGAAGTTCTACTGATTCAACCACCTGATTAGGAAGATCATTCCACAACTTGGTCACAGCTGGAATAAAACTTCTAGAGTACTGCGTAGTATTGAGCCTCGTGATGGAGAAGGCCAGGCTATTAGAATTAACTGCCTGCCTAGTATTACGAACTGGATAGAATTGTCCAGGGAGATCTGAATGTAAAGGATGGTCAGAGTTGTGAAAAATATTATGCAACAGGCATAATGAACTAATTGAACGACGGTGCCAGAGATTAATATCAAGATCAGGAATAAGAAATTTAATAGACCGTAAGTTTCTGTCCAACAAATTAAGATGAGAATCAGCAGCTGAAGACCAGACAGGAGAATAATACTCAAAACAAGGTAGAATGAAAGAATTAAAACACTTCTTCAGAATAGATTGATCACCGAAAATCTTGAAAGACTTTCTCAATAAGCCTATTTTTTGTGAAATTGAAGAAGACACAGACCTTATATGTTTCTTAAAAGTAAATTTACTGTCGGGAATCACACCTAAAATGTTGAAAGAGTCATACATATTTAAAGAAACATTATCAATACTGAGATCCGGATGTTGAGGAACCACCGTCCTTGACCTACTTACAATCATACTTTGAGTTTTGTTAGGATTCAACTTCATACCCCATAATTTGCACCATGCACTAATTCTAGCTAACATTCAGGGGATGGAATTGATGCAAAGAGAGTAGCATCATCTGCATATGCAACAAGCTTGTTTTCTAGGCCAAACCACATGTCATGCGTATATAGTATAAAAAGTAATGGGCCAAGAACACTACCCTGTGGAACACCGGATATCACATTCCTGTAATCACTATGGTGCCCATCAACAACAACTCTTTGAGATCTATTACTTAAAAAATCAATAATAATGCTAAAAAACGACCCACCCACTCCCAACTGTTTCAGTTTGAAAACAAGGACCTCATGATTAACACGGTCAAAGGCAGCACTAAAATCAAGGCCAATCATACGAACTTCCCGACCACAATCAAGGGATTTCTGTACAGAATTGGAGATTGTAAGAAGGGCATCACATGCTCCAAGGCCTTTACGAAAACCAAATTGCAAACTAGGGAATAGATGATTACCTTCAGCAAACCTATTAAGACGTTTTGCCAGAAGACGTTCAAAAACTTTAGATAATATGGGAGTTATGGAAATTGGGCGGTAATCAGTGGAGCTACCACAAACACATTTACATAGAGGAGTAACATTACCAATTCTCCAACTAGTGCTAAAAGCTCCTCTTCTTGCTAACTTGCGCAAATTAACAGATAACTTTGGAGCTAAGAAATCTGCTGTCTTGATAAAAAACAAAGGATAAATACCATTTGGGTCTACACCTCCATAAGCATCAAGGTCCATCAACAGAGCTTTAATCTCACGAGATCGAAAAGCTAAACTAGTTAGTTTAGCCTCAGGAAAACAGGAATGAGGAAGTTCAAGTTTTTCATTACTCTGTTTACTGTCAAAAACATCAGCCAAAAGGGTTGCCTTTTCCTTTGGACAGTGAGTGACGGAGCCATCTGGTTTAAGTAAAGGAGGAACTGTTGCATCTACACCAAAGAGTGCAGATTTAAGGGTAGACCACCATTTATGTTCCTGAGTTGTACCAGAAAGTGTTTCTTTTATGATTAAATTGTACTCCTTTTCAGTTGAGGCATAAACTCTCTGAGCAAAAGCTCGAAACTGAGTATAGTTGTTCCAGGTCAAATCTGATCTGTTTCCCTTCCAAAGTTGATAGGCCTCCTGCTTCTCCAAAAAAGCACGTCTACAATCATCATTGAACCACGGTTTGTCCTTCACTCGGTACCTTAGCACACGAGAAGGGATACGCTTATCAATTATGTTGACAAGATTCTCATTCAAAGGGACAACAGGATCTACACTATTATATAATTGTGACCAATTCAAGCACAAAAGATCATGTAAAATCCCATTCCAGTCTGCTTGGGATTTCATATAAATTTTACAAGAATATGATATATCAGGGATAGGCTGCTCAGTCTTCACTAATAATGAAATCAAGGCATGATCAGATGTCCCGACTGGAGAACCAACCTTACCAGTTATTACGCCAGGGGAGTCAGTGTATACGAGGTCCAAGCAATTACCAGACCTGTGAGTAGCTTCATTTATGATTTGCTCACAGCCTGATTCAGAGGCAAAGTCTAAAGCTCTTAAGCCATGGCGATCGGTAGGAGAGATAGAACTTAACCACTCCCTATGGTGAGCATTAAAATCACCAACAAAGACAAAAGAAGCCTTTCTATCATCTTCTTGTATCTTAGCCATAATGGTAAGAAGACAATCGAAGATAGAATCATCCATGTCTGGATTCCGGTAGATCGAACATAAATAAAAGTTGTTATGCCCACCACAAACTTTTATTACCTGAATATCATGACATCCACATTGATAGCAGGACTTATGAGAAGCAGGGTACTCGGTCCTAATATACACCGCCATTCTCCTGGCCCTAGGGCTGGCATCACGTTTCAACATTATTGGCTTCTTAATACCAGTTATAAGGAGCTCAGATGAGTGCCTCATATTAGAAACCAAAGTTTCTGAGCACAAAAGAATATCATACTGTCTGGACGCAACTGTATATACTGTATATATATATATATATATATATATATATATATATATATATATATATATATATATATATATATATATATATATATATATATGTATATATATATATATATATATATATATATATATATGAGTGAGCTGTACATAGCACACTCATATATATATATATATATATATATATATATATATATATATATATATATATATATATATATATATATATATATATATATATATATATATATATATATATATATATATATATATATATATATATATATATATATATATATAAATATATATACATATACATATATATAAATATGTGTGTGCTTAAAACAACTACAACGACAACATATCCAGCCGTTTGAAGTCCAATGATCATGCCTGGGGTTTGGCCATTTTCGTCACAAAGCCAACCTTACCGGATGGTGATGATGGGAGACTTTGGTCTTATTGCTATCAGTAAACCAAGCTGGTAAGGGTTGCTCTTACTAGTACAACTTTTCTGAACATGGAGTACCGCGCGTAATTCATGCAGTTACGTAAGCTTTATTTGTATTAATTTTTATCTCCACCAAAAGGTTATATTTTCCAGTTTGTCTATTCATTTATTTTAATGTAAGTGTGTCTGTGGAGAGGATTACGTCAAAACTACAGGACGTATTTTGACGAAATTCTCACCACAGATAGATCTTACGTCATGGACAACCCCATTAAATTTTGAAGATTATTCTGATCCGAATTCTAGATCCGGATTTGCATTTTTGCTATTTTAAAGATATTGGTAAAACAAACTATCGGATTTTTACGAAATTTTCACCACAGATAGATCTTCGGCCATGGACGACTTCATTAACCTTTGGAGATGATCCAGTACTGGATCCGGATTCTAGACTCGAATTTGTATTTTTCACAATTTTACAGATTACGTCCAAAAAAACTGACACATTGGATTTTCACCAAATTTTAACAATGGATAGATATTTTGTATCGGAAGAAACCATTAAGTTTTGGAGGTGATAATGATCAAGGTCATTATTCTGGATCACCATTGCACTTTTCATCATCTACTTTACAGTCAACATATGAAAAGTGGGAAGTGATGTCAGCAAAACATTAGTTAAACGTTGGCAATATTCATTGACGGCGGGATATCTCTGATTGCTCTTGTTTTTAATGCTACTAAATTCAAATAAACAGACAACGAGCTTATATACAAAGACTTGCGAGCAATAACGTCACAAAAAACTCAAATAAACCTTGATTTAGAAATTTTAAAGTTACAATGATTATTGTCTTTTCTTATTCTTTTCTCAGCATATAAAAGTAGTATCGAAATATGTCACCTGCCACTGATGTTACTTAATGTGCCAATGAAATAAGATTTAAATACTGCAAGGAAGACGTGGGTCTTGTTTAAGGCTGGAAAGTCTATAGAGGAGGAATTGGCCCAGTGGCAGATGAATATATCCCTTGAGAATAGGATCAACTACATAAGTCATTACAGGGTCTTCATTGTGTACCCTTAACCTAGTGGGAGTAAGGCAAGTAATCTCTTTGTCTTAGGAAGTGTCATTGATTGAGAGTACAATTTTAATGTACCTGAAATGATAAGAATAATAAGTGATCAGTTGATTGATTATTTGCTGAAAGTAACGTCCTTGCCTGGTGAATGCCCGACTTGGGTTCCAGAAGTGCTCAAACTCGTTAGTTTCTTTGGTTGCTGCAACCTCACCATCCTTGTGAGCTAAGGATTGAGGCTGTGGGGGAGCCTATAGGACTATCAGCTGAGTCATCAACAGCCATTTCCTGGCCCTCCTTGGTCCTAGCTTGGGTGGAGAGGGGGCCTGGGCGCTCTTCATGTGTGTATATGGTCAGTCTTTAGGGCATTGTTCTGCTTGATTTGGCAGCCTTTGAACTATTAAACCTTTAATACCATATGGACTTATTCTCGTAAGGCAAGTTGTTTGTACCTGCATGGCCAAGAAAATGTTGTCCCCCAAAAAAATCCCTGAAAAATAACAGTTATTATTTTTACCACGTAAATTTGGAGAGGTAACCTAAGAAATGCATGACACCTAGGTTTTGAAGGAAAAAAATCTTAATGCTTAAGTAGAGATAAAAAACAAAGTTAAAATGACTTTGTGAAAGATTATAATTTAAGTATATGTTCTCCCTACGCATGAAGGGAACTATTCCTGACTCGTGCATAGCATGCTGATGCAGGCGAGTCAGTCAGTCTGTGTCCGGATCTCGTAAGGGACGCACTGTCTCATATTATACTCCTCACTGAACACTGTGTCTTATTACCAACCTTCAATCCTAAACATCGTACATGGCGCAGTGAGTTACTTATGCTCTTAATTGGCCAACATACCGACACCACGAAGACCAGCAGTTCCTGTTAGAAGATCTGCTGGCCTGAGGAATCCCAACGTGCACAGTTATGGATGTCTCAGCAGCAACGTGCAATCAAAGCCCTCCAGACTGGCCTTGCCAACGTTGCCCCACCCAGAACACGTGGTTCCCCGGTTAGGGTCCCAGCATCTGCAGCCCCTGAAAAGTGTGAAATGAAGATGTAAATGGCCACATTCCCACCATGATGAAGATCAATGGAATGTTGGCTCCAACTTTGTAAGGTGCCAGTCAACGAGGCCATGCAATACGTGAGCCTGTACTGCACACTAGCGGTGCAGCGTGCCCTTGATGCCATGTACAGTGTAGAAGTTTGGATTGCCTTTTCGACTGAGTAGGCCTTAGACGTCGTTTCCAGCCTCGTTACCTGTTCAACGAACCAAGCAGTGCAATTGATAGAGTTTTAAAATGTGCCCCCACACCACAATGAGAGCGTCAGGGATTTCTTCATACGTTGCTCTCAAAAGGCCACAGATTGTGGGTTTCAGTGTCCTGATTGTGATTTTAACCATTCAGAATATATGTTATTAAGGATACTCATAGTAGGTGTAGGGGATCAAGTGTTAAATAAACAAACATTCCAATCATGTGGGTCTTTCATGAGTGTGGATAGCTCGCGAGTAATGTGTTGTGTGTTCCAAGCAGCCAGGCAGGACACCTGTGGAATGCAGAAAAGATGTTAACAGGAAACGGAAGTCACGCCAGTTGATATGGAAAGTGGCGCTGGGACAGCTACCGTGCATGCAGTGAGAAGCCAACCGTCATTGAACCTCATCGCCGCTAAACGAATGTGCAGCAACTGCGGAGAGAGTCAAGCCCCAGAGAAAAACGCATGCCCGGCAAGGTCTCTCATTTACCATAACTGCCTGAAGACTGGCCATATCAGGAAGTATTGCAAAAACAGTAAGATACCACTGGACTCCTCCACGGCCTCGGTGGTGAGAGGGTCAATTGTCGCTGCAACTCAGTGGAGTGCCTGGGATTGGCGACCTTCCAAATCTCCTCAAATTTCATCAAATCCGCAAGGACGTTGTACCTCTCTCTCTCAGCATGCATTGACAATGAACTTGTCCCAATTGACTCTGCGCATCATCTCCCGAGACCTATAGCAGCGAGTGTGTCTACCGGCATGACACCACTCTACAGCCCTTCATCTGTTAGGCTATAGCCCATTGAAGAAAACATCCCTCGCTTAGAGCAGTAGTTACTCCAGCATTTCTCATCGACGACCTTCTACACAGCTAGGAAGCCATTACCAATGATGTTGGGAGCACCCCACTAGATCCATCTAATGTCAAACGCCGTGTGATATGCATGTCATAATCTTGCAGCAGTTCCCAAGCATTGGGAAGTCAAGGTGAAGGATCAAATTGAAGAGGATATACGGAAGGGAGTCCTCTAAGAAGTCTCCCCAGGAGAGGTGACAGAGTGGTGCAAACTAATGGTCGTGGTGGCACAGAAGAAGGGGCCACATCTCGACGCACATTGGACTATCAATGCCTAAATGCCTCCTGTAGGATGGAGACCCACCACACCCCAGCACTATTTGATATGGTATCTGGCATCCCCCAGCACTATTTCAAGAAGTTGGCTAATGCATATTGGGAATTCCTACAGATGGAGCTCGACGAGGAAAGTCACTGACTAATGACGTTCATCAAACCCTGGGCCCGCTTGCAGCACTGTAGGACCCCTATGGGCCACTGTTCAGCATCAGATGTATATATAAGATGGTTTGATGACGCCATTAAGGACATGCCATGTAATTGCAAGTGTGCATATGATACCCTCCTGTATAACGGTGGGGTTGAAGAAGCCTTCTGATACAACTTCGATTTTCTGGCAACATGTACGGCAAAAGGCATCATGCTAGGCCAGAAAAAATCAAATTTTTCAGAAGGGAAGCAGAATTTATCAAATTTCATCTAAGCCGGGAAGGCTTTAGACCAACTGGAGACTACCTCGGCGCCATTCGGAAATTTTCCATGCCACCCACGCCCACCATCACAGATATCAGATAATGGTTTGGTTTCATCAACCAATTGAGGCCGTTCCTCATGGCCGCACCCATCATGGAACCGTTCAGGGACGTACTGAAGAAGAAACAGACTGCCACACATGAATTTTGGGACACATATCTGCAGGAGAAATTCAAGAGTGCCCAGGACACCATCTTCAAGCTGGCTGGGGAGGGCCTTGCATACTATGGCAAGTCCCGCCCCACAGTCGCCCTCAAAGATTGGAGCAGAGAAGGCATAGGATTCGTCATACTTCAGCAATACTGTAGTTGCAGCGGCCGTCACTGTAGCAGCCATCGAGACTACATAAGGAGGAGCTCACGATAGATGAAAAAACTGTCAGTTCAGCAGCAGCCATGGACCCAGTATACTAGTTACTAATGACGAAGGTATCTGCAGGTGATTGACACCCGCAAAAGTTGCAGGAGGTATCCTGCCTTAAGCCCTTTTACGGCGTGAGAGATCATCTATAAACTTCGGAAAATCTAGTGCTTTACGCATATGAAGACAGGTATATATGACTGGTTATCCCAGAGGAACTTCGTCGACAGATCGCAGCAAACCTTCATGCATGTCACCAAGAAATTGACTCCATGCTCAGGAGGGCCCGATAGTCCGTCTACTGACTTGGCATGGAGGGTGACCTTCAGCACCACACAAATTCGTGAATTGTTTGCAACACACATGCGCCTTCATTACCAGAGGAGTCAATAACCATCGCGCCACCCCCAGACTATCCCTCTCAATGTACGGTCGCTGATATGTTCCAGCTAGATGGGTGGATGTCCCTGGCATACACTGATAGGCTCACAGGATGGCTGGAAATAGCACATTTCACTAATGGTATTAATTCGCAGAGTAATATCTGTGCTAAGAGGTTACTTCATGAGTTGGGGGCCCCCAGAGGAAGTGTCCATGGATGGGGGAACAAACTCAGTAAGCGATGAAATGTCGGCATTCTTCAAAAGATGGGGGGTAAAGGTGCGCCTCTTATCGGCACA
>NC_090760.1:34362556-34365056 GCF_036898095.1 Palaemon carinicauda | reverse complement strand
TGCTTTAATTACTAATTCGAATCTGAAACGTAAAGACAGTAAATCTTCATTAGTAATAATTGATTCATACTCTCACACACCTCATCAGCAATGTCTAACCTTCCCACATACACCATACCATCTACCGTAATTCCATATTCTCTCTAATGATTTCTAAGTATGAAGGCATTTTTTTTATCATATATCTAGGTCTTCCTACCTACATCCTATTACGTATGAATAATATACATTTTTCACAAATGCAATGTCGTCCATATAACAGACCGTTTTAGAATTCATCCTTTCACCTATGCCAATATTCACCACTTCTTATCCAAACCTCTGTTTTTTTCACTACCACAATTCTACGTTATATATACAATACAATGTAAAAATATCCTCTCAGTTGCTTTGACCTTTCTTCTTTTATTTTTAATTAACATTAACACTTCCATTTTGTGAAGCAGAGTTGGTTTAACAATCCTGCCATGTATTCCCACCTTGGCATTCACCCACAATTCTCGATGCTTACCCATTTTTTTTTAGATATCCTGATTCCTTTCTTGGTCCGCCTATTCACTCACAGATCCTTATTTGAATCACATACTGGTATTTTTTTGTCATCTACATTAAGATTCATTACTCTATATCCGGTGTTTCCATTATCCCTTGCTATCTTACAGTTGCTCATATTTACATTCAAGTTACTGTACCCTTCTGGCAAAAGCTTTTAATCTCTTTTTCAAGCATATATAATTTTTATTTTATGTTTACGAAACCTGATATTACCTGGAAACAAACTAACACCTCACCTTGCATCACATCTATATCCACTATTCTTTCTCTAACCTTTCATATCACTCTAACAATAAACATTTTAAACATCCATGTGGAATCAACTCACGCTTCTCTTAGACTCTCTTTCAAGTAACTCCAGTCACTCTCTACCAACAAACCGAACCAACGCTAAGTTTCAATCATATTTTTTTTTTCTTAATATATCCCAGCAACGTATCATTTATAGAACTCTTCCACATTGCCAATTTATAAATTCTATACTAATTATCTCTACTGTATATCCATAATATAAGACTGGTACAACTTGTTGCCTATATTTTCAAACTTCTTACATAATTTCATCTTAACAAACACTTGATCCATACACCCTAATCCTTATCTATAGCTACACCCTTCTTGATTGATACACATATGAATTATGTATACAGTACACATACACACACACAGACACACACACACACACACACACACACACACACACATATATATATATATATATATATATATATATATATATATATATATATATATATATATATATATACGTGTGTGTGTGTGTATGTTTGTGTGTGTGGGTGTGTACGTGTGTGTGTGTTAAGGGATATATTTCAGTTATGAAAAAATTCATGATAATTTTATGATCTTTTGAGAACCAGGCAGTGGATAGATGTAACACAAGTTGTAAATTAGCGCCGACCGATAAATGCCATAAGCAATGCTAAACAACAAATGTTAAGACTATCTCTAAAATGGAAAGTCCATGAGTATGATAATAAATAGCCCAAAAGAAGGAAACATGAGGTTAGTAAAATAGAAATTCTCTTATTTAACCTTACCAAGCCCCACCCAAATTCATGGGCCCTAGAGTCACTTTTGTATCTAATCATTCCTTTTGGGATGGGTTTAATAACTGTATGTCAACAATCCACTTACTATAGGGCATAACCAGAATCTATCTAGGGCCTTTTAGAAGACAAGAACATGCAGTGAGAGCTGAGGACATCAGCCATAGAGAAGAGGACCTGTTCGTTAGGGACTAGCCCTCAATATACCTGTCACGAGCATTGTTCTGTACATGAGTAAAGTTAATAAACGACATGTGAAAACGTCAATGCCCTTTCTCATTCACGATCCATGGTACTATACTGTTAGAAAAAAAACGTAATTTTAATCAGAAATTCTCCATAAAAAATATACCGTTCTCAACCGTATTTCAGTAAAATACAGGCGACCATAATTGTACCTTCCTTTGTTATTATGTTTTACGAGTTGGTGACCATAATATCACTCCTTAACGTCAATATATCCGTTTTGAAAACGGTAAAAATCTGGGAATTAATATTGCCAGACATTTACCGTTTTTTTTTTTTAATGCAAATTTTTAACAGCGTACTTTAACTACAATATACTCGGTCCCCAAATAAACCGGTAGCAATGGCGGTAAGATAAGATCATATACGAAGAACACATTTATACTACGTAAAAGAAAATTAAGAGACTACGAACATCGTGAAGCAACAAGAAGGACAAACACCGTGGTCGAGATATTAGAAGAAACGGCTCTTGCAGTTCAAAAAAACGCTTTACCGAAAACGGAAGGAAACCCGGGAAGGATCAAGGGAAAAAGGATCGACATGCAGCGGAAACAAGACAATAAAATAATGATGTAGCCTATAGGCTCAACTTCAAGTTAGGAGAGTTTTGAACATAAATAAATAACAGG
>NC_090760.1:34350056-34357556 GCF_036898095.1 Palaemon carinicauda | reverse complement strand
CACTCGGGCATACACTTCTATCTAATTTCTCTTCTCTTGTTTTGTTAAAATTTTTATAGGTTATATAGGAAATATTTATTGTTTTGTTGTTAATGTTCTAAGAATATTCTATTTTTCCAAGTTTTATTTCCTCACTGGGCTATTTTCCGTGTTGGGGCCCCTGGGCTTATAGCATCCTGCTTTTCCAACTAGGGTTGTAGCTTAGCAAGTAATAATAATAATAATAATAATAATAATAATAATAATAATAATAATAATAATAATAATAATAATAATAATAATAGGACAGCAGGTTTCAATGGTAAAACAGGAGCATAATTGCATCAAATTCCGGTATCATAGAAAGGTTAGGCAAACCATATATATATATATATATATATATATATATATATATATATATATATATATATATATATATATATATATATATACATATCTATATATATATATATATATATATATATATATATATATATATATATATATATATATATATATATATATGTATAGATATATATATATATGTATATATATATATATATATATATATATATATATATATATATATATATATATATATATATATATATATACTGTATGTATATATATATATATATATATATATATATATATATATATATATATATATATATATATATATATATATATATATATATATATATATATATATATATATATAGATATATATATATATATATATATATATATATATATATATATATATATATATATATATATATATATATATATATATATATATGTATATATATATATATATATATATATATATATATATATATATATTATATATATATATATATATATATATATATATATATATATATATATATATATATATATATACATTTATATATATAGGTGTTTATGTGTATTTGTGTGTGTATGTGACAATATTATAGCAAAGGAACACAGACTACAGGAATACATAGGGTACATAGCAATTATAATGCAATTTGTGTTTACGCTTTCAGTATCAGTTACACAAAATCTTTGGCATAGATGAAATACAATAATTCTGAAATGAAAATACGATCATTTAAAGGTGTTTTACACAATATCTTGGCCTGATACGCTAGGTAACATTGTACGATATTGTACCATACTTGTATCACACACACACACACTGTAACGATGTTTCTGTTATTTTTATTTTAATATTGTCGTTATCACTCTCCCCTTGGACTGATAACCTGTTTATGCCTTCATATGCTTGAAACGATCTGTTTGAATTTTGGTGATCTCTCACTGAAACTGTTGTTATAGGAGCTACCTGTCTGCTGAAATAAAGTTAGAAGCATTTACACCATCCATCACTTACTATCTAACTAACGATACACATATTGGTGACCAGCGGTGTGTTCACTCCCTACTTCCTGCCCCACTCACTGCTCTGTTCAACCATTCAAGGATGCGGCCCACTAAAGCTGCTTCTTCGGCACATGCCACCTTAATTAAACTATGACCCTTTGCAATCGGAAAACGTTTGTCTGGTTCCAGCATACTTAAGTCCAGTTTCGCATCAAGGGCGTGACTCAGCCAAGCAACGAAGCTGATTATGTTCTCGCAGCCATCCCCGGGTACGCTTTTCCGGAAATCTTCAATAGGCTGTGCGAGCAAGCGACATCCCTAATAATTTACCAATACCTTAAATCAGACCTCCTGGAGCAGTAGGCACCTTCACCAGCCGCCCCCATAACAAAACTTTTTTCAGCTCTTTCAACAACTGTTTAGGGACGAAAAAGCTTTGGTTGCCACTAGGTAAATGACTAAGACCGCTCGCCTGCAACCTACCGCTGACTGCTCTTCTCGTGGAGTGAATCTACTTTGTGTCCTTTGGGTACGACACTGACCCGAACCTGTACGTGGTGCCATCCCCAAGGTCAATATTTTGCCCGTGAAGGACCTGATGACCAAAGTCGACGCCCTTATGGACAGCCACTTCACCAGTTTCCAGACCTCCATAAACACCTCCACTTCTGATGAAGTGAACAACTATTCAACATTGTCCGAAACTGACATAAAAGTGGTAGGACACAGACGCCCACTCCTTGAGGTGCCGGAACGGCAACAAAACCAGCCACTACTCATATATACCACACCTCGCTCACGCCCCAACCACCGACCTCTCCAGCCAGTTAAAGACGCCCATCGGCCGCAGTTACACTACTACCACTCCAAATTCAGCACTGCTGCGAGGGAATGAACAAATGGTTGGCAGTGCTCTGAAAAACATGTAAGTAGGGCATCACATATGTTGGTTGCTTACCTGTCCCTAATCTTTTCTTTATATATGAGACGGATTTCCTCTCACACTTCCACCTCCTGGTTGATGTAGCTCACCGACGGTTAGTGAACGCGAAATTAATATTCCTCAACGTCTCTCCACATCAGTGCACCCATGGATGCCTATGCGTACTTCCTCACTGGTACCAGGAAGTTTTCCCTCCAGAACTTAGTCATACGCCCACAACTCCCACGAAGCATGGTATTTATCACCATATCAAGACGACGGGGCCCCCGTGTTTGCCATTCCCATGGAAAATACGCCTTCATTTACATCTGCCTTACTCTCAGGATGGATAGCGAGATTTGGTATTGCTAAGCATAATAGTTTTAACAGGGGTACCACTTTCACCTCTCAATTGTGGTCATCATTAGACATTCTCCTGGGAATCACTCTACATCAGACAACCGCCTACAACCCTGCTGCCAATGGAGCGGTTGAAGGTTTTCATCTCACCCTCAAAGTAGCTTTGATGTCTCGCTCCAAGGACTCTAGCTGGTTTACCCGGCTTCTTTATGTCCTCCTGGGACAAAAAAACCACTTATAAAGACGCCCTGGATATCTCGGTATATGAAATGGTATATGCCCACCTGTTGGTCACCCCTGCCAATTTTTCTTTCATTTGAAACCTCCTACGACAATCTCCAGTTCCAACATCATGTTGGAAAATTTACACCGTACCACCAGACTTACAAGCCCCCAGCTGAGCAACACATACTTACAGATCTGCACCTAGAAACGAACGTTTTCCTGCGCAGTGACACTAGCAAGCCACCACTAACGCCTTTTTACACGGGCCCTTTCCTCGTGATCCATAGTACGCCAAAGCTTTTCTGCATAAATATTCTGGTTAAAGAAGACTGAGTCTCCATTGATTGCCTAAAACCCACATATCTCCTGCCAGATGACCCGTCTGTAGTATGTCTCTCTTGAGCAGGGCTCACTATTTCTAAAGTATGTAATTTTTAGGGCACATGTTTTATACATGACCGGCCAAGGATTCGAACCCATAACAAGTTGACACTTATGATACACTGACTCTTACCACTCTGCCACAAATAGAGAAAAAAGTTGATTGTAAAGCTTCCATACATTTTCATGTTAAATTCAGGTTTTCTACTTAGAATCGAAATAAACTCATCTCCACCAGTCACTATATTCCTTCAGTTTCGACTAGGTCTGGTTTCAAATCCCTGGCCGACTAAGAGCTATTATCAAGTTCAGTGACCCAGCATCTGTTTTTTTGTTTTTCGTTTTTTGTTTATTTGTCACAATATCGTGTAATGAATGTATTTTCCCATTAACATCTTGGTTTCTGTCTCTGTTATCTCTGCTAATGTACATATCATTAAACTATGGAGTTCGAGTAAATACATAATGAAAGAAATATTAACAGCATATAGTACATTATACATTTAAATTTTATTACAAAATATAGTATGTATCAAATCAGACGTAATAATAATAAAAATACCATGATGAATAGTATACAAATAAGTAAAAAGTAAATACATAATGAAAGTAATAAGAAAAACTCATGAAATAAATCTCTCAAGTATGCAGTCAATACACATGTTCGTTTGAATTGAAATCAATATTGGGCCAAACACCAGCCTTTGATCACTGTCTCCAGTGTAATTAAATGGTATTATTTTATACAGATTGGCTTCCATGATTGATGTTTCTTTCACCTTGCCTAATAATGAACGGATTATCATGTCTTTAAAAGAAGGAGAGGTCATCAAAATTAATGCTCCTACAAAATTCTATAATTCCATACCATTTTCCCATTCTTCCATAAATAGCACCGAGAAATCTATCTCCCCAAATTGTTTTTCCAAACATCTATGAAAATCTTTTCTTGATATATAAAGACATTTCTTGACTTCACGGGTAGGTGCAAAGAGATTAATTTCTTTGACAGAATCAGAAAGCATAAAGTAATTATCAGTAACGACATATTATGATATCATATCTCAGTCCTTTTTCTCTACACAAGGTTCATTTTATTTCAGTGTGTGACAATGAATGAGAGAGAGAGCCTTATTGCCTTACCTTATTGCCTTATTTTTTGTTTGGGTTCCCCCAGGTCCCTCAGTGTGAGGCACCTCGTATATCCACCAGAGAGTTGCTAATGCATCTTCCGGTGTATTTTGCATCTTCCAGTCTTGGATGGTCTGGGATGCATCTTAGGTATTTATCGAGCTGATTCTTAAACACATCTACGCTCACTCCTGATATGTTTCTTAGATGAGCTGGCAGCACATTAAATAGTCGCTGCATTATCAATGCTGGTGCGTAGTGGATTAATGTCCTGTGCGCCTTTCTCAGTTTACCTGGAATGCTTTTTGGCACTATTAATCTACCTCTGCTTGCTCTTTCTGATATTTTAAGCTCCATGATGTTTTCAGCAATTCCTTCTATTTGCTTCCATGCTTGTATTATCATGTAGCGTTGTCTTCTCCTTTCTAGACTATAGTTTTAAAAATTGCAGTCTTTCCCAGTAGTCAAGGTCCTTAACTTCTTCTATTCTAGCAGTATAGGACCTTTGTACACTCTCTATTTGCGCAATATCCTTTTGGTAGTGTGGGTACCATATCACATTGCAGTACTCGAGTGTACTACGCACATAAGTTTTGTAAAGCATTATCATATGTTCAGCTTTTCTTGTTTTAAAGTGTCTGAATAACATTCCCATTTTTGCTTTACATTTAGCCAACAGTGTTGCTATTTGGTCGTTGCATAACATATTCCTATTTAAAATTACACCAAGGTCTTTAATTGCTTCCTTGTTTGTGATTGTCTCATTATTAGGTCCCTTGTATGCATACACCATTCCTTCTCTGTTTCCATAATTTATTGATTCGAATTTATCGGAGTTAAATACCATCCTATTTATCTCTGCCCATTCATATATTTTGTTTAGATCTCTTTGTAGTGAGTTCCTATCTTCATCACAAGTAATTTCTCTACTTATTCTTGTGTCATCGGCGAAACTTCTCACTACGGAGTTTTCAACATCACAGTCTATGTCTGATATCATAATAACAAATAGCAGTGCAGCTAATACCGTACCTTGAGGCACACCAGATATTACCTGGGCTTCATCTGATTTCTCGTCATTTGCAACCACTATCTGTTTTCTGTTTTGCAGGAATTCTTTTACCCATTTTCCTATCTTTCCCACAATATTATGTTTTCTCATTTTTTCTCCAATATGTTATGGTCTACCTTGTCAAAGGCTTTTGCAAAATCTAGATAGATCACATCTGTGTCTTTTTCATTTATCATATTATTGTATATGTTTTCATAGTGTGCTATCAGTTGGGTCTGTGTACTTTTTCCAGGTACGAAACCGTGTTGACCCATATTAAACAAATTATTTTTGACCAAATGGTTCATTATTTTCTTTTTTATTACCCTCTCATACACTTTCATAATATGTGATGTTAGACTAACAGGTCTATAATTGCTTGCCTCTAGTCTTGATCCACTTTTGAAGATAGGGGTTATATAAGCTAATTTATGTTTAACATATATCTCGCACATATCTATACTCTGTCTTAGCAGTATTGCAAGCGGCTTCGCGATAGTGTTTGCAGTTTTTTTTAACAAAATCGCTGGAACTCCATCTGGTCCGGCTGCCGATCCATTTTTAATTTCGTTTATAGCCGTGACAATATCTGCTTCATTAATATCTATATCCGTTAGATATTCGACTTTTTCTTCTCTCATTTCTGTTTCATTATTCTCATTCGCAATTCTTGGCGTGAACTCACTCTTATATTTTTCTGCTAATATGTTGCATGTTTCCTTTTTTCATTCGTTAGCCGTCCTTCAATTCTTAGAGGGCCTATTTCTATTCTCCTTTTATTCATCTTTTTCGCATAGGAGTAAAGTACTTTGGGGTTTCTTTTTATATTTTGAAGTGTCCTTTCTTTTAAGTCCTTTTTTTTCATTTTCTTTCGACTGTATAATCTTTTGTTCTGCATTTTCTATCTTACATTTTATTTCCCTCATTTTCCACACATTTTTTTCTTTTGCAAGATTTTTCTTCCACTTTCTGATTTTCTGAAATAAGATCCTTCTGTCTCTTGGTATGCACGTCTTTTGTTTATTGTTTTTTTTCGGTACATATTTTTCAACAATTTTCTCCAGTATTTTGTACAGTATGTCCGTATTTACCTGTATATTACCACTTATAAATACATTTTTCCATTCTTTATTCAGTTCTTCATTTATTTCTGACCATTTTATATTCTTACTGTAAAAGTTATATTTTCCATATCCTTCCCAAATTTTTGTGCTTTTATTAATTCTGTGATCACTTGCTTTGGAATGAACTATCAATTCTATGACATTGTGGTCTGAAATTCCCGTGTTATACACTATTATTTCTTTAACATAATTCACCTCATTCACAAATACTAGATCTAGGACATTTTCCTTTCTTGTTGGAATGTGGTTTATTTGTTGCATATTATGTTCTAATAGCATATCTTGAAGCTTTTCAAATTGCCTCTTATCTTCTGCGCTACTATTACTCTCTTTTTTATATGTATACATACAACCACTTTCTTCTATCCGTTCTTTCCAATCCACGAAAGGAAAGTTAAAATCTCCGGATAGGAGTATATTCCAGTCTTTATGGTTTCTACATATATCATCTATTTTTTTCTATTATTATGTCAAACTCCTTAGTATTTGGGGGTCTGTAAACTACAATATTCACTAGTTTTTCAAATTCAAATTCTACCGCAATCAATTCACATTCTGTGTTGCTGTATTTTTCACAGACTTTTCCTTGATTTATGTCTCTTCCATATATTGCGGTTCCCCCTTGATTCCTATTTTTTCTGTCTGATCTATAAGTTTGGAAACCCTTTATCTGGTCATCACTGCCAGTCTCTTGGGAATACCATGTTTCACTTATATTTAATATATCTATTTTTTCAATTTGGGTTAGTTCTTCTAGGAACTCTATTTTCCTTTTAGAGTTACTCGTGACTAAACCCTGTGCATTCATCACTATTATGGTTTGCGTTTCATTTCCATTATTTAATATTGGTAATAATATGGATTCTCCCATGCTTCCTTCCTGTTCTGATATGATGTTCTTTTCTTCATTTCTCGGAATTCTGCCATTAAAAAATCCAACTTTTCCATAATATTTG
>NC_090760.1:34340056-34345056 GCF_036898095.1 Palaemon carinicauda | reverse complement strand
CTGGTGATCTATTTTGAATTGTTTCCTTATCACCTCCGCCAAAGTGGTATTGCTATCGGGTCTTTTCATCTATTTGTTTGTGTGCCAATGGACAGGATTACGTCAAAACTACTCGACTGGTTTTTACGAAATTTTCACTGAATAGACCTTTCAGTGTCTGTGGACAGAATTACATCAAAGCTAGTGGACGGATTTTGACGAAATTTTCACCACAGATAGATCTTAGGTCATGGACGATTCCATTAGATTTTAGAGATGATCAGTATCCAGATCCAAATTCTAAATCCAAATTTGCATTTTTTTACTCTTTTAAAGATAACTTCAAAAATATTTGACGGCTGTAGACTAAATTATCCCCACAGATAGATCTTTGGTCAAGAACAGCCCCATTAAATTTTTGAGGTGATCCGTGTCCAGGTCCGGATTCCAGATCAGGATTTGCATTTTCCACCATTTTAAAGAAATCGTTAAAACTCCATATCCAGATCCGGATTATAGATACGGATTTGCATTTTTCGTGTGTTTGAACTGAATGACATCAAAACTACACGACAGATTATGACAAAATTTCCATCATAGATAGATCTTAGGTCATGGACAACTCCATCAAATTTTGGAGACAATCTGGGCCTGGATCCGGATTTTAGATCTGAATTTCTCTTTTCGCCATTTACAGATAACCGCAAAACTACTTGACGGATTTTAACAAAATTTTCACCCAAGTTTATTTTTTTATATGCCTCTTTGTCTGTGAACAGAATTACGTCATAAATATTCTACGGACTTTGACATAATTTCCACCAAAGCTAAATATTTGCTCATTGACGATTCCATAAAGGTTTAGAGATGATCAGTATCCGGATCCAAATTCTATATCCAAATTTGCATTTTTACCATTTAAAAAGCAAAGTCAAAACTACAAGACAGATTTTGACCATATTTTCACCACAGATAGATCTTAGGTTATGAGTGCGTCCATGACCTAAAATTTATCTGTCAAAATCTGTCTTGTATTTTTGACTTTGTCTTTTAAATGGTAAAAAATGAAAATTTGGATATAGAATTTGGATCCGGATACTGATCATCTCTAAAACTTTAACGTTTGGAAATGATCAGGATCCGAGTTCTGGATCCGGATTTAAATTTTTCGCCATTTTAAAGTATATGAAAACTACTCGACTAATTTCGACGAAATTTTCGCCACCTATATATCTTAGGTCATGGACGACTCCAATAACTTTTGGAGATGATCCAGATCCGGATCCAAATTCTAGATCCGAATTTTCAATTATAGCCATTTTAAAGAAAACTTCAAAACTTTTTGACGTATTTTGACGAAATTTTCACCAGATAGAAGATTGGTCATGAACGACCCCAATAAATTTTGGAAATCTCCGGATTCTAAATTTGGATTTGAATTTTTCGCCATTTTCACAATGCGTTAAAACTACTCGACGAATTTTGACAAAATTTTCACCACAAATAGATTTTAGGGCATGGACGACCCCATTAAGTTTTGGAGATGATCCGGATCTTGATTCTAGTTTATTTATTCATTTGTCTCTGTGTCTATGGAAAGGATTACATCAAAACTAAGAGACCGATTTGCATTTTTCCGCATTTTAAAGATATTGACAAAACAAATTGACTGATTTAGACAAAATTTCCACACCATAAATCTTTCCAATGAACGACTCCATTAACCTTAGGTAAAGTAAAAATTCTCTGAATGCTCTTGCCAAGTTTCATGATTCCTTTTTACACTAAGTAATTGTGTATTAAATAAGCTAAATTATCTTTTTAATTACATTTTCCTTTACATTTTATCAACATAAAGTTTCATAACACTTTGAAACTGGGCTAATAATTGACGCGGAAGAACATGAATAACTCTGTCTGGGTTGCTCTATCTTATTTCATGGTATATTACAGATTCTTCCAAATATTGTCCTCTGGTGTAGAAAATACATCTCACAAAGATAGTAGCATGTATATAGACCCGTTTCAAACATCTATATCAAAAATACTATTTGCTACCTTACTACTTACTAGTAGGGTAAGTCTACCGTGACCTTTTTTACATACCTGATTTCCTCAACATGTGAAAGTCTGTGCATAAAGTTTACCATCCAAGTATCAAATTATATTTTTTGTTCTGTAATTGATAATAAGCTTCTTTGAAGCATTCATATTATTAGATATTTTATATAATACTTTAGTCGCAGATAAACCCTAAATTGAAGCAGCTTTTGGTTGAGCTAGAATTTCCGGAGGTGGTTGAATTATATATATATATATATATATATATATATATATATATATATATATATATATATATATATATATATATATATATATATATCTATATATATATATATATATATATATATATATATATATATATATATATATATATATATATATATATATATATATATATATATATATATATATATATATATATATATATATATATATATATATATATATATATAGATATATTTATATATATATATATATATATATATATATATATATATATATATATATATATATATATATATATATATATATATCTATATATATGTACATATATATATATATATATATATATATATATATATATATATATATATATATATATATATATATATATATATATATATATATATATATATATATATAATCGTAGCTGAAGATTTCGGATGAAGTTCAGTGTCATTACTGTACAAGATAGGTTTATTTACATTTTCTTAACCAATTAAATGTGGATGCTATAGACAAACTTCTGCTTGGTAGTTCCGTGAACTATAACTCTTCGTTATAGGCATCTACGTTCCACAAACGTATTTGCACATTTGATAATTATATCAATTTTTTTTGTTTCCTTACCGACACTCCGATGTTTGTTGAAATTACAGTTATGTTATTCAATGCCGTGTCAATAGGAGTCACATATCAATGTTGTCCACTACAATGAAATTTGTAGTTAACAAGATTTTACTATATTGGTAACTTATTATCAAGTACTCATCCTGTTCTTGAAAGTTTTAAATGCATATATGTTTATTTTGGGGGGAAAAACTATGTGGTCTCTGAGGACTTTGCTGTTAATGGCTAGAACAGGGAATCCACTACAACTTCATTACAAGAGAAATATTGTTCGCTGCTCTAGGGCCAGGGTATCAACATAACGAAGCACAGACTTAGTGGTATATAGGAGACCTGCAAGTTCAGCCTCATTTGAACTTGCCGCAGCACCTCAAAAGCCAAATGACGTCTTCTATGAGTGACGATTTGAGTTCTAGAAAAGAACCATTGTTCTAGTTATCGTGAACTTACCTAAGTCACAACCAACCCTCAACTACCACTCGTGATTAAGGTTATACACACTATGCCCCACTCACTTTGAGCAAGGAGGATTTTTGGATATCACAAAGCACCTTCCCAAACATAAGTTTTTCCCTCGTCAAAACTTTTTTTTTTTTAGGTTTGTGTCGTGTGGTCTATATGCATGTTGGTAACTTCATTAACCTAAATTGGTGGGGCGCGGATACAACTTAAAATGTAGGTTTTTAATGTCTATTACGAGTAAATACAAAATGTGTGGGATACAATAGAACATGACTTATCAGTAAGAGAGATGAGAACGTATACAGTAGACATTACATTATGGAAAAGTAAGATACATAAGTGTGATGGCTCCAATAGGGAAAAATAGCCCATTGAGGAAAGGAAACAAGGAAACAAGGAAATGAATAAGCTACAAGAAAAAAATAAACAAGAGAAAAATATTTCAAGAACAGCATTAAATTATATCATTCACTTAAAGAAATGACAAAAGGAAGAGAAATAAGCTAGAACAGCGTACCAGAGACTACCCCCAAAACAAGAGAACTCTAATCCACGACAGTGGCAGGCCTTGGTATCACTCAAGACCAGAGGACAATGGTTTGATTTTGAAGTGTCCTAGAAGAGTTTCTTATCATAGCTAAAAGAGATTCTCCTACTCTTACCAAGAGGAAAATACCACTGAACAATTACATTGCAGTATTTAATCCATTGAGCGAAGAAGAATTGTTTGGTAATCCCAGTGTTGTAAGGTGTGTACTGGCGAGCTGTTATACTGTAACTGAGTGTCTCTTGTGCATGCAACTAAAGTTTATTTGATCGGAGCTTGAGTATCCATACAACCATTCCAGTGTAGAACGGGAAAAAAATTTCAAATACAAAGGTGCAGGGAAATACAAGAATGAATAATTTATAAGTGAGAAGGGAAATCCATAACGACAATATAAAAAATAAAGAAATATCGCTATAGCGTATGATGTGTGACACACGTGCGGTACATCGTTCCCCCTTTAAAAAAGACATCGATGTAAAATAGGGCGCCCGGCTCTTAAGAGGCCTACTGTAGACGGGTCATCTACCAAAAGATATGTATGTTTTAGGTGATCAATGAAAACCCAGTCTTCTTAGCCACACATGTTGTAGAGATATGTTTTTGGCGTACGGCAGATCAAATGGAATGGGCTCGTGTAAGGGGCATTAACGATGGCTTGCTAGTGTTGTTGCGCAGAAAAAAACATGCGTTGATGAGTGCAGATCTGTCGGTAAGTGTGGCTTAGCTGGGGCTTATAAATCTGACTGCAGGGAGTAAATTTTCATACAGCATGACATAGGCGCAGGAGATTGTAGGACGAAGTTGCAGGCGGAAAAGAATTCGGCAGGGACGATCAAAGGGTCACCGTATACCATTTCAGATGCCAAGACATCCAGGATGTTTTTAGGAGTGGTCTTCAGGCCCAGGATGAACCAAGGAAGCTAGATAAACCGGTTGGAGTCCTTATAGCAGAACATCAGAACATCAAAAATAACCCCCCCCCCCCTCAAAGAAATATGAAAACAAGAATATCTAGCAAGGGGGGGGGGAGGGTGGTTCAGTGTTTGGAGATGGTTTGTTCATTCAGAGGAAATTTCGAAATCTAAATCGGTGAAAA
>NC_090760.1:34332556-34335056 GCF_036898095.1 Palaemon carinicauda | reverse complement strand
AAGTGCATTTCAAGGTTATTCCAGATAGTATCGAAGTAGAACATAAATTGAATATAAAGAAATGAATTTGTTTTTTATTGCAATTAATATATCTGAGATTGAATGATGTCCGTTGGTATACGTTATGGTTTTCTTATGAAGAATGACTGTAAAACGATAGTTATTGAGGATAAAAGCATATCTATGGCTAATTGTTCAGGATTGGTAGAAGGTACATAAAGCAAAAATTATTTGTTGACCAAAAGGTAGAAGAAATACAAAACGAATGCTTGGAAATCGATAGTATAAGAAAATATATTTTACATGTTTTTGGGTAAAAGAATGATCGTATGATTTGGAGGTGTATAAGAGGCTGTTAGACGATTTATATTGCGCAAAAATATCGTTTATTTTTGCATTAGGGGATGGAGGAAGATATGTATGGTTTCTTGAATATTAGCGAGACTGTAGCGATAATGGTTTGCAAGTGATGGTTGCATTGTGTCTGAAAGCCTGCGAGAATGTGAATTGATAATGTTCCTGAATTTGTTGGATGGGATTTTGAGCATATGTAAAGAATATGTATTATCAAACATTTGTAGTCGACTCCCGAAACAGTATGCGAAGTGCGAATGGTTTGGCTGAAAGGAATATGAGAACAATGACAGAAATTTTGCGAATGATGAGTACGTGGGATAATGATTGGCATTTATATGTCTGGTGCACAGTATGGTAGTATAAAGCTGCAATGGGGCAATAAAGTACCGGTATATCTCCAATTAAGTTTATATTAATCGTGAAAATGATAGTAAGGCCAATGTTGAGCGTGTCTGAAAATTATAAAGATGTCTAGAAAAATACAAATGAGAAGTTTGAAAGCTACATAGTTGGAAAGAGAATTTTCTGACAGAGTTATCGAGAAAAAGGAAGAATGAATGTAAATGAGGTCCCCGACAAATTTGAAGGTCCGTATGAAGTGTTAGACGTTGCTTCAAGTGGGCACAGTTATGTTTAAGGTAGAACTTATGGAAATGGAATGACGTGCCGGGTTATATTCGTTTGAATGGGATGAATATTTGGTATTGAAGAATGGAAGAAAGAGAAAGTTTATGAAGAGATTTCATGAGGATAAAACAGAGAAGAATACAAGTGGAAGGAGGTTGGATAAGGGTGATAATTATAGTGTGTGTGATTTTACGTAGAGAATCTGAATAAAAGTATGAGAAATGCGAGACAGAAAAGTAAAAGAATTATAAGTAGTATGGATGACTCTCATGCAAAAGCAGACAATAGTTTGGATATAGTTAATAAACTGTGAGAATTGGGGACGGGATAATAATGGGATAGAAGGTATAGATCAAAGTAAATTAGATCATAGGAGTATGGATTAGACTTGTGATAATACAACAAAGAATAGCGATATGGAAGAGGTAATTGAAAGAGTATAGGAAAACCTGTTACTCAAAGGAAAGATCCTAGTTTCCGAATATGGATGGGCAATGGAGAAATTCGGGTTATAGTTTATGGTGGAACAGATGTAAAAGAATTTGGCAAAATAATTGCTCTAATTGACAAAACCTTGAGAGAGAGAGAGGAGAGAGAGAGAGAGAGAGAGAGAGAGAGAGAGAGAGAGAGAGAGAGAGAGAGAGAGAGAGAGAGAGAGAGAGAGAGAGAGTGTACTGATTGGTTAGAGCGAGAAAGACTGCTGAAATGAAAGAATCAATCTCATATTTATTTTCAGTTATAGTGAGATAGTTAGTTAACAAGGAGAGGATCTTTTATTTCAATTCTAATCCTTACTTCCTCCTTTCAGGTACATTTCTGCGCGTGATTAGTTCCTTTTTCCATCCTGTGATTTGAATGCTGAGTCAAGATTTCTTGAGCCTGAATAAAGAATTTAGTTAGATTACAACTGGAGTGTTGCCACCGGTACAGAGACCTGTGGCCGAGTGCCATTTCTAGACGCTTCCTTTTTTTGTGTGGGCGACAGTGGTTGTATATATCGATGCAGAGGATACCAACCAGGAACAGATACAGAGTGGAATTTACTACTGCTATAAAATGGACAGTTTATCGTCAACCAGTTTGGGGTCCTTCCTGTCTAGTGTGTGGGCGATTGTGTTGTGTCTATACACACACACACACACACACACACACACACATATATATATATATATATATATATATATATATATATATATATATATATATATATATATATATATATATATATATATATATATATATATATAAATCCATATTTATGTATTTATAGATAGTTAGATACACGAATACACACACACCCACACACACATACACTTACACACACACACACACACACACACACATATACATATATATATATATATATATATATATATATATATATATATATATATATATATATATATATATATATATTTATATATATGTACACACACACACACACACACACACACATATATATATATATATATATATATATATATATATATATATATATATATATATATATATATAT
>NC_090760.1:34315056-34325056 GCF_036898095.1 Palaemon carinicauda | reverse complement strand
GATACGATTGAAACATTGTAATGACTTGTATATGAAAGGTATCGTTGTATTCTAGAACAAGAGTATCTATAGTCAATTCTTTTTAGTGAGGCAGATGTAGGCTACACCGACTCGCAAGGGTTCCCTATTAGGTCGGAAAAGTTTCTTGCTCACTGATTGGTTGGATGAGATATTTCTAACAAATCAGATAGCAGGCAACATTTCCAAGCTAAAAGGGCACCGCTACGAGTCAGTGCAAATGCGCCTCAGCAAAAAAAATTGAGTATAGTAAATTCTCGATAATATCAAAGCCTCTTTACGTGCATTGTGTAATGTCGTTTAGCTATGAACTTTCGAGAACAAGTTCACAGGAGATATAAATAGAGAATTACACGAATGTTTTCAGGAGAGACTATTCTCATCCATCGTAAGGTTAAGACAGGGAAATCGAATACCATTAGAAGCTGTGCATTTGATCATGGTCTTTTACATATGAAACAACGTCCATAAAATCCTTCAAAATTTCGTGCTTAAGCCTCATCATCATCTGAAAGATAGTATAAAATTACAACGAATTTCTGTAAGTTACTATTGATCGATGAACTGTGAGTATTTTATGAATATTTTAAAATGTTGAAAATGTTAATAAGATTCTTAGATAGAGTCATTGCCATGTTGCTGGTAATTCTTTTTTTTTTTTTTTTTTTTTTTTTTTTTTTTTTTTTTTTGCTATTTCTCATGATAAATTAATTACTAAAGGAATAAAACATTGAATTAGATCTTACATAAACTACGTTTTATAAAGCTGGCCGTAATACTCTGCCCCGACAGTTAAACTTTCAAGATTAGAATAAACATTATCTTTGCGAGTTTGGAATGTTCTTCCACCAATAAGCTTTTTAATAAAAAGAGGGTGTACACAAAAACAAATTATGATGTTAGGATTTTAGTAATGAGTACCACTAAATAGTATCATATGCCTTTGGAATCTGAAAATAAATATGGCTACTGTTATTTTCTTTCATTCAAAACCTCTTGGAGTACAATTTTCCACTTCTGAAAGAGCATCCAAATTGGATCACTTTGTGAGCCAAATTGCAAAACTGATAATGTGTATTATGACGTAAGCCCAAATGCTGTCAATATTTTTTTTTTCTAGTAAGTTGCAAATGCAACTAGTCAGTGAAATTGGTCTAAAATTGTTTGGATCACTAGTTACTTTTCCTGGCCTCGCTATCGATATAACTGTTGCATGTTTCCATGGCTTTCAAAATGTATGTTTAGCTCAAAAAGGATTATAAAACTCTAGTAGATAGACCTTTGCTATTAGGGCTAGATTTCTTATCATATCAAGATTTATATCATCCTTACCAGGGGTCAATGAACTACAATTCGATATTACAAATTTCAGCTCAGCTTCAGTAAATTAAAATTTAATGTAATTGCCTCTTCTTTTTATTTGATGGATCGAAAGTGGGCAACCATGTTACCAACATATTTCGTGCAATGATATTTGAGATCACTTGTTTTGATGTTACTTCTTTATTTACGTATATCCCCCTTTTCATATACTATAGACATTACCCTAACTAGGCTGTTTCCCAGCATACCCTAACTAGGCTGTTTCCCAGCATAATGTCTATATTTCACGAATATAAAAAATCTATTTAAGTTTCGCATATTTTTTTTTTCTTTTTCAACAAATTTCACATATAATTTGATCAAAATGCATTATTTCCTCGTAGTTCTAGCCTTTGCTAATATGTGCACCTTGATGAATTAATTAAGACCTTATTTCATGGGCGGTTTTCGATAATACGTTTATTCTCTTTTGAAATAGACACTATCCCACTTAGTTTAAGAATACACGAACTCATTTCACCCAAATGTTATGTTAACGTTAGACCTAGAGTATGATGATCATTATTTAATTTTAGACATTTCAATTTCCTGTTGTGATGGATAGATTAATACGACAGTTATAAATGTTTTATCAGACTCCAATTAAGATTGTTCAGTCATTATCTATATGAATGTGAAGCTAACTCTTGTAAAACACTACTTTATAGAGCTTTTAATCCATATGTCCCACGTGGATATTAGATATCTAAATTCACATTTTGTCAGCAATTGCTTTCCATCTAACTTGTCTGAAAAATTTACCACGCACTATTTAGATAAGGATTTCTCTCTCTCTCTGAAAGCCACAGAACATTACTCAATATTCCTAAGAAGCAAAGGTATGTGTCGTTACTGTTTAGATAGTAAAAAATTTTAAATGTTAACTTAGGATTGCCTTTTCTGATCTCCATCCTTTTTTAGTACATGTTCTTATGTAGCGAAATGTACTCCTTTGAGCTTTCCTACGGAAACTGGAAACTTGTACTTTTTCATGTATCTATGACATAAGGAACTCGAAACAAGCTGTTTCTAATTTTTCTGACTCCTATTACTGACCAGATCCAAGATAGCTGACAAGTGTCATGACAATATATCTAACACGTCTTATCTAGCTAAATACATTTAAGATTCTATTTCATTTTGTCTTGTATGATTTTTACTTTCCGTTATGAAGAAGCAAATTATGATATTATGTAAGTAGATAAATGTTTGTAATATTCAAAATGGTGTTCACCAAATACCACATATTTCTTGAAATTTCAAGTATAACTACACTGTGAAAAATCCGTAATTTTAATCGGAAATTCTCCGTAAAGTATATACTGTTCTCGGCCGTATTTCAATAAAATACAGGGGACCCTAATTTCTACTATTCTTTATGTCAATATGACCGTATTTGTAACGGTAAATGCCTAGCGTCATTTATTCCTGGATTTTTAACAGTATTTTACGGCAAATTTTTAACAGTGTTGACACAAAAGATTAAATGTAGCACAGAAAGAGGATGTTGTGCTGAATGTGTTGAGCGACACAGGAGGATAAAGCGAGAAATTGATTTATCAGAGGTACAACAGGGGTTACAGAAGCTTCAAAAAAGCCGCAGGAAGATTGAGATCCTATGGACATATGATGAGGCGGGATGAGGAGTATATTGACTGCATGGTGATAGAGATGGAGGTTCCTAGAAGGCGACGGAGGTGAACACCAAAGAAGAGGTGAAAGAACTCCATCAGGGAGGATATACAGGAAAAGAATATAAATGAAAACATTGTATATAACAAATCGAGCTAGAAATACTCACCAAAAAGATCGACCCTATATAAATCGGCTGATAATGCTGTTAAAATGAAAACACAAAAGACCGTTGTGAAAGGGCAGTTTCACATTTTGTTCAGGAGAGACTGAATGGTGAGTAAGATATATGGGGAAAAAATGTCTCATATCATGTATAAAACTTGGAGCGATGTTTGCAAAAAAGTAAAGCATAAAACCTGTTCTGAAGAAATTACCCTTTAAGCCTCCAATTCTTTATTCATGCATCTCCTCCTCATTGCTATAAGTCATCAAGAGAACTGATTTTGTAGGAAGTGATTGGGATCTATGAGTTCGCAGATATTAATAGCACACTGGTGAGGCTGGTGCTTCTCTTCACCTAGGATTTTGCAATTGAAACAACAACACCGTATCATTCAGGGACTCAAATTGTATTCAGAAGAGAACGAGTCCATCTTGTTTGATAGCATGCCCAGGAGGCTGATACACAAGGTTGCAAGGAGCTTGCAGAATCTCTTATATGTATAATTGAATTAAGCTCATCCACACACAGACAGGAATACATTATTATTATTATTATTATTATTATTATTATCATTATTATTATTATTATTATTATTATTATTATTATTATTATTATTGCTAAGCTACATCCCTACTTGGAAAAGCAGGATGTTATAACCACAAGAGCTCCAACAGGGAAAATAGCCCAGTGAGGAAAGGAAATAAGGAAATACATAAGCTACAAGAGAAGTAATGAACAATTAGAATAAAATATTTCAAGAACAGTAACAACATTAATATAATTCTCATATATAAACTATACACATTTTATAACAAGGGGGAAGAGAAATAGGATAGAATAGTGTGCACAAGTGTACCCGCAACCAAACCAAACCAAACTCTACCCCAAGAGAGTGGAAGGCCATAATACACAGGCTAAACCTAGAGAACAATGGTTTGGTTTTGGAGCGTTTTTCTTTTAGAGGAGCTACTTACCTTAGATATTCTCTTCTACTCTTACCAAGAGGAAAGTAGCCACTGAACAATTACAGTGGAGTAGTTAACCCCTTGAGTGAAGAAGAATATTTTGGTAATATGTGTTGTCGAGTGTATGAGGACAAGAGAGGAATGTAGAAAGTATAGGCCAGACTATTCTGTGTATCTATATCTCACCGGGTGGCTAGTGATTATTCTCCAGAGAATCCGCTAAAGAATTATACGAGACAACTACCTACATTTAGCAAAACCAAAAATATGAGCAACAAAAGTACATGACACTACTTGAATAAAGGACTATAGTACATTTTTTAATGGCAAAGACACAAAACTGCAATTAATTCTTTATTTGGCATAAAATATAATAAATAATTACAGCATTTCTTTGACCATTCATACACACATATGTGTTCTATCTTTTAGTTCATCTATGATAAAAATTTAACTTGGGAAGAAGTAGACACGTTATTAATACTCAATACCATAGCAAGAAGGGCCGTTAATACCCCACATATCTACTGCTCAGACACTGAAGTATTGGCTCTTGCCTTACAAAGATTTCTGCGTGTGAACAAAGAGGCCATCGTGATAATGGAAACTGGTGACATTAGAAGGCAGGTTAAGCCTAATGTCATTAATGATGCTGACGGTTCAAACAAGATTGAAGCACTATCTGGCTGTCATGCTAATAGTGGATGTAACACCACAGGCCACATATTTGGAAAAGGACAACTAACCTGCTTCAGTGCATTTATGAATGGCAATGGCATAATAATCAAAACATTGACAAAGCTAGGTGGTAGTCCAAAGCGTTCACGGAGTGTTTTACATTGCTGTGAATCTTTCATATGTCAGCTATTCGACTCAAATCTTACTGCAGGTAAGGAACATAGATGGTACATGTTTCGCACCTTGAATGTGAAAGAAGCTGTGGACAAACTACCACTTACTCAGGGTACTATTATTTAACTTATTAACAGGGATCATTTACAGGATAATAGTTGGATGCAAGACATTGTGGCTCTTCCAACAATTTTAGATCTAACCAAATATGAATGGACTAGAGAGATGATGGTACATATACTCCCTACTTGTCACAAAAGGCACCAGCTCCTGTAGCTGTTCTTGAGCTTGTTAGATGTAGCTACCCTGCAAGTAAATGTAATGGTCATTATAGCTGTAAGATTCAAGTTCTTCTATTCTTAGAACTGTGCAAATGTGAAGCGAATGATAAAGAAAACTATCTCAGTGTGATAATTTTTGACAATAAATGCCATGTGGAACTGAATCCAGAAGGAAAAGGAAGTAACGAATATGAAGTATAATCATATTTTAAAGTTTTTTTAAAATAATTATTTCCAAGAAAAAGGTTTATTCATAGATAAAATATGACCATGGCAATTCATACTTTAATTATCTATTTCATTCAACTTTATTATGTTTGGCAGATTATACCATGCTATATATAACCAAGGGTGTGTTTTCCAGGTTTAAAACTATGGATATATTTATCTACAATCAATGATTTAACTATACCAAAAACCTTTCTATTTTTATGATAGCCAAACTAAGATCACTCAAATAACATTTTGTCAAGGTACTATTGACAGGTTTGACATTTATTATTTATTTATTTCATGTTGTGTGAGAGTCAATCCTGATATATTCTTTATAGACATGATGATAACACAGTTTAAAACATTTAGCTTTGAAATATGAAATCAATTAAACTTCAAAAAAGGGGAACAATGCTGATATTACGTTTTGCTTTACTCCCAACTATCAATCTCTGAATGTGTCAGATAGTATTTGTGTGTTGCCTTTTTTTAGGCACATTAACAAAACATAGAAAAATAATAATGAATTTTTTACTTTCGAAATTGTGGTCATTGATATAATCATTTCATTTTGAATTCTACTTTTTATAGGTAATCTTCATTCTTCTCTCAAGAGTCAAATTTAAACTTTTTAGAATAAATTGAAATAATTAAATCAGTGTAATTTACTTATTTCAATACTATGTAGTAGTTTGACTTCCATATAGGCAGCCATCTTGGACTTCACCTGTCAAAACATTAGAAAAAAAAATTTGGAAACGGGTTTTTTTTTTCACTTATTTAAGGTCTAATAAACACAGAGAGTTTTATCGTGAAAAAAAATCCATCAGAAAAGCTCACATAATTGCATAACTCGAAGCACTATGTTTTCAAAAATCAGTTGGAAGCATTTTCAGATTCAAAGACACTACTCAAGATGATGCAGTTCTCAATTTTATATTTGTAAAATATAAAGTCATTCATCAAATTTAATGTTCATTAGATAAAAATAAATTTTCCTACATCCGTATTCACGCTTATCCCTGCAAGCAACCTATTAATTATTCGAATCAAAGAATTATAGCTCAATCACCCAATAGGTATATCCTATCTGCCCTCGAGTCACTTCTCATTAAACAACTAACCTTGCCATATAATCAGTCAACTGCGTCTTTTCTTTTACATATTACTTAACGACCTTTGCCTCTTCATCTTCTAACTACTACGTAAACAATCTAACCTTTAACTTTATGCTTGTATTGATTCTTGCTTCTGCACTTGTGTTTTATGAGAATTCTGATATCTTATTTCAAGTTATTTTTACGTGTATTTGTTTTGATTACGTATCTCTATATTTTGTCAGTGATGTCAGAATTCACATTATCTTAAAGAAATTGTGATTATTGCCTCTTAAATTAAATGTTAATGATTTGACTGATTAGTAGGAAAGATCGTTACCCGAAAAAGAGCGCACAGTTTTGAAGAGTTTAATTTTAATCACCTTTCTGATGTATATATATATATATATATATATATATATATATATATATATATATATATATATATATATATATATATATATATATATATATATATACATACATACATACATACATACATACATACATACATACATATATATATATATATATATATATATATATATATATATATATATATATATATATATATATATATATATATATATATATATATATATATATATATATACATATATATATATATATATATATATATATATATATATATATATATATATATACATATGACATAATATCAAGTCACTTAATTGTATATTACATTAAATATAATATTCGTAACATAATCTTAAGTAAGAGGTTAGGAGCTTAATACCAAGCGAGTTCGTGTTATTTCAACACATTTTCCAGTGTACCCGAAAAATACGTTGAAATGACACGAAAACGCTTAGATTTTTACCTCTTTTATATCCGTTTCTTTAGATATATATATATATATATATATATATATATATATATATATATATATATATATATATATATATATATATATATATATATATATATATATATATATATATATATATATATATATATATATATATATATATATATATATATATATATATATATATATATATATATATATATATATATATGTATATATGTGTAGGTTTATATATGTACATATATATATATATATATATATATATATATATATATATATATATATATATATATATATATATATATATATATATATATATATGTATGTGTGTGTTTGTATGTGTGTGTTTGTGTGTATTATATATATATATATATATATATATATATATATATATATATATATATATATATATATATATATATATATATATATATATATATATATATATATATATATATATATATATATATATATATATATATATATATATATATATATATATTATATATATATATGTATTTATAGATATATCTATATATATATATATATATATATATATATATATATATATATATATATATATATATATGCTTATTTATATATATATGTATTTATAGATATCCATCTATATATATATATATATATATATATATATATATATATATATATATATATATATATATATATATATATATATATATATATATATATATATATATATATATATATATATATATATATATATATATATATATATATATATATATATATATATATATATATATATATATGTATATTCTTTGGTTTAATGAACGATGATTATTTATTTTCTCCAAACTTTATTCAAAAGTTTGTCTTACTCAAGTGATTTCTGGTTTCCATAAGCCTATAATTCCTATTATACAAATATAACGAAAAATCATGTTGAAATTTTTCTAAGAAAAATAAAAAATCCTAAAAATTTAAAAGTTTATGAAGAAAAGGGGAAATTTTCCAAAATTCCGAGATCCTTAGATTATGAAGAGGATAATGGTTGATTATATATTTTTAAATATGCACGCACATACTAGATGCACGCTTGGACTTGCACCACTAAATAGTTTATCCCTATCACTTTCTGCTTGAGGGGAGCGTTTAATTAAAATCTTTCTTTATGTTCAAAGTTGGTGCTTGGAGGGCGATGCTCACAGCTTCAGCTATTATAAGTCTGCCGTAGTTGTTCTCCTTGTGAACAATATGGGTCCCATCAATTAATTCCTTCAGGGAGGGTTTCAGGTCGTGGACATCAATGTAGTGTTGGTTTATTGCCACGTGATTTCTGTGGGCCAGCATCCATCTTCGGACTGTTGGGGTAGAGTGTTCATTTTAGTCTTTTCTGTAAGATTTACACATCTCGTCAGGGCATGAAAATTTATAGACTACGTTGGTGCATGCTTCCTCTGGTCCTTTTGGGGCGGGATTGTTTTTCATCATGAGATTTGCAGTCAGGTTGGGCTTGCTATATATTGCAAGTTTTACTTTCTGGTAAGGGGCTTTTGGGGACACACCTCGATTGAAGATTCCTCGCAATGTTTGGGTTTCATCTCTGTAGGCCAAACCAAAGCAAATGCGGTGGTAGAAGGTAAGGTTATTGTGTTCTTTGTTGGTTTTTGCCATCTTTGTTTGATGAACTTCATTGAATTTCTTTCTTATGGCTTCTTCTATCATGCTGTCGGGATATCCGTTATTTGTTCGCAGGTGTCAAATTCTGTTTAGTTCGGTATCTGTCTTTCCAAGTTTTGCTGTGGGTGAATTCTGTTTTTACGTAAGCACTTATTACTGACTTTTTTATGCTTTCAGGCACGCCTCTCTAGCATTTAAGCATCGTCCAGCGTTGGTTGATTTAGTGTAAACCAATGTCTTGAATTGGTTATCTTGTTTGACTAGGGCATCGAGGAAAGGCAGTGATTTTTCTTGACTGTATTCAGTTGTGAAATTAAGTAAAGAATTTCTCCTAAGTTTGTCAGCTAACTCTTCTGTCTCTTCTTTGTTTTTTGTCGTGATGAATATGTCATCAATGCAACGTCCATAGATTTTTGATTTCTTGGGTTCTTTGAAGGTCTTTCTTTGACGGTTGCCATAAACATGTTGGCAAATAGAGTCCCAAGAGGATTTCTCATGACTACACCATCATTTTATCAAAATAGCTGTCCACGGTGAGAGTGGAACGGAGCTTCCTTAGAGCTGGACTTGAACATTTCTCTTAGTACGTCCTTTGATATGGGTAGTGGTTCATTGTTGGATCTATAAACTCTGTCTAGTATTATGTTTACAGTTTTCTCGACAGGATCATTAGTGAGGAGGCTTTCCACATCGAGAGAGGCAATGACTTCTTCAGGTCCTGCTTCTTCTAGCACATCAATGAACTCCATTACTGATTTTAAGCAGTAGGCGCCAAGTATGTAGGGGATAAGCTTCCCATCGTCTTCTCTCTGCTTTAATTTGCTGCGCTCTTTTAGTGGTTTCTTTTATGGGCTGTCGGTGAATCTTCTCTATATCCCTCCAGCGTTTTTGTGCCCGGCCACAGATTTTTATGCTTTTTAGAC
>NC_090760.1:34275056-34310056 GCF_036898095.1 Palaemon carinicauda | reverse complement strand
GGGAAGGGGGGTAATATGAGGTGAAGAAAGGGGAAACACTTATCTTAAGCCTAATGGTGCCAATAGAAAATACAATAAAGAGGTGCGTAATTTGGAGAGGAAAAGTAAATAGAGAAGCGATTAGAGAGGGATTATCTAAGGAGCGTTTAATAAATCCTATATAAAAGGGAGACAAATAAGGAAGAATCTAAAACATTCGGGCAACAATCTAAATTGCTGGAAAACATCATTGAAAGACTTTGGCAAAGGATTAAGAACCAAAATGTATCTTGTAAGAAATCATTAGGTAATTCTCTTCTTAGTCAAACTGAAAAATCATTGTTAGGTGTGAGTACAAGATCTATCTACATAGGTTGAGTAAAATAAGGTTAGTTTAATGGTCAACTAAAGTTGAAATCAAGAAAAGATACTGTTAGGATTTTTGTATGTAGTAAATATAAGGATCTGAATTTATTGGAAATACGTATCTTTCTAAAAAGCTGAATAAACCGGAAGATTCAGTTCGGAAGATTGAGGGTTGAATTACAAGGTCAACACTAAAGCATAATTGTATATTATTATTATTATTATTATTATTATTATTATTATTATTATTATTATTATTATTATTATTATTGATTCGGCAATTTGTGGGAGATTGTGGTGTACGAGTGTACTTTCGGGGTACCCACTCTCACCACTCTCAGCCGGATTCCAGGTGGTCACTATCTTCTGTTTGACTCCCCTCTAACATCACAAACTAGAGGGCGCTTGTTTTCCGACATTACAAGGGGCAAAAGGTACCGCCTACCTGAAGTGGAAGTGAAGTAGTTGTTTTTTCCTTCTCTGCTTACAAGGCGGCCAATGTGTACCGCTTTCATGAAGTGGGAAGTGTCGTCGTATCGACAGAGGGAGCCTGACGACGAAGTGAGATGAGGGTCAGACCATAGGACCACCGTGACCTTATCACTTCCTAGTTTTGGGAAAGATGAGGAATCCTGCTTGTTTGCGGTTCTCCTTATACCCATCACTCCAGGAGTAGCCTCGTCCACCTAACAAAATGGCCGCTCTTTTTTATCGTAAGTCACCTGCTTTTGGGTGGCTAATAGTCATATTAGTGGTAAGCACCTTCCCCGAGAAAGGCCGGCTGTTTTGACTAAAAGAAATGCAAACATCATCTGGTTTAGTCAATATGACTACCCACAGCTCAATCACTCTCTCGTCTCTCAATAAACTAATTTCTTTCTTTATATTATGAACCCTATCCATTTGTCTCTCTATCTCCTAATGAACGAATAAAACTTATGAAATAATGAATTACGTACATTTACTAACTCATTCATTATGAGTATGTATAAGAAATAACTCATTTCCTGACACTACTCGGCCAGCTCTTTGCATTCTTATGGAATCTATACACAATAACATACAACAATTTTATTTTACTGTTTTCCCAGCAATAACCAGCAGTAACTCATCTATTTTATCCAGTTTCTTAAAAAGAAAATACTTCACAACATTACATATAGTAAACACAGTCAAATATGTAATTTATTCATTTTCAAGCTGCATCGCCGAATTTTCTATTACATTCAAATGTTCAAATCTAAAATATTTTATCTTATACTCATAGCTCTTAGTAATGAACGATTAATTAAATTCAAAATGTAAAAACACACTAGGTACATAACATACATAATCAGTAATGACAACTATGCAAGGATTTATGAATAATTTTACATTCATTATGCTATAAACTTGTGCATTCTTAGTGTGACTGATATAAACAAAAATCTCATTAACTAAATGTTATGCCTTAAATAGCAGATCAAAATGTCCAAACACACAAACTTCATTAACTGTGTTTAAAAAAAAAAAATACCTTTGAACATGGAAACTTACTCAATGGTGGCTTCAATTGCACATAATCACACATGGAATTTATTTCAACTATCAGAAAAAAGTTTCTAGTTCACTTTCTTCCAGAGGAATCAACAATTTATTTGTATTTAATGTAAAACTAGCTTTTGGGTCATTCCATACCACTGTTTCATTATCAATTTTAACTGGAAAGGGATGTATAATATATAAATCTTACATTATACTTTTAAAAGGAATCAACACCAATAAATGTCAATTTATTACTTTCATAGTTGATATGGTATAATACAAAAAAACCTCCTCCGCCAAAGGCTTAGTGACTACTAACTATACACCAATCTAGGATTTCCTTCAAAGTTTTTGGGGAAATTATAGCAGGGCTGAGGATTCCTTTTGGCCACTCAACAATCCATTCACTGACTCTTTATGAGCACTTATCTCAATTTACACCCCATGAAATATCTTAAATAAATTTTCCAAATCATTTATCTTGGTGGAGATATTTACGTTAACTTGATTAATAAATCCTTCCATCCTTTTTTGTTTTCTACATTCTCATTATTAGTTTCTATCAATGCATTAATTAAATTCCCCTTTTGTTTTCCCATTTTTCTATTTGTTCCACACGATCAGTTAAACCATGAAAAGCTCTAAATGCACTCCCTATAAAAGGCAATAGAGATCTTTTTTTCTGAGCGGCGGGGCCTCAGGATCTCAATTTTTCCTCGTAAATCACTCAATATATTGGTAAATGTGGAATTACTGTGGGTGAGTATACATTCTTGTATCTGTTCTTTTATCTTTTCAAATGCTCTTCGCGTTCTGACAGTGATTTTACATTAACATTTACCACAGCAAAATCATTCAATAATTCACCCTTTACATGATCTTCTTATAAGGCCCCACTTTTTATGTTGGTTACGCAAGTGATACCTGCCACTGAGGGCAGGATCAAAAGGGAGCTTTTATACCACTTCCTATATAGTTTGAAAAGACTAAGGATTTGTTTTTAGACTCTTTAAATGATTCCAAGGAGCATATTTCACTTCTAAACTATGTTCACATAATGATATAAATTTGTAATCTCCCTTCGTATTTGCGAGACGCCTTTTCATATGTTCCTTTTTTTACACTAATCTTCATATATACGTGTGAACCTACCTTTAGGTATGTCTTTAAACTGGTTACATCGCAGTATTTCTTATTTATCTGTTGCCCTTTTCTAAAGACTGTCTCGTCTGTCTTATAGTTTAGAATGTTCTTCATAATTTCCAAGTTACATAGTCTTCGTAATCGTAAGTGTGCCATGGAGGTTTTGCGTCATCTAACAAAAGGTTTGGTAGACTTTCCTGATAACCATAAAGTAAAAAGTGTGGGGTGTCTCCTACCGTCTCATTCACTGTGGTAAACTGAACATCCACTAAGGCTAAATGCCAATATTCTGTGGTTGGACTCAAGATCGAGAAAATACACGGTCTACGCATGCGCATGTTGTGACGTCATCTGAAGTGGAGCTCACAGAGAAAATGTTGAAAACGTAAGTGAAAATGTGAGGTAAAAGAGAAAACGTACACGCCCCACAGAGTTTCTGGGACACTTACCTATTTCATGTTCTGCAATCGTTAGATTTTGGGTTCCATTTTGGGAAAATATTCTTGTGGTTTATTTTTGACATATTTAATAAAGATATTTAAAGGTTAATCTTTGTGTAGGGGGAAAACAAGTATTCAAGTGTATGAATCCATTTACCACAAACAATTATTCATATCTATGAAGAAAACGATTTGCCAAACTTAAAGGATATGGCATGAATTATTGATGATATGAGAATTACCTGCTGAAGAATAACATGCCACTGGCCAACTCTCATTGCTGTATACACTTGTTTTAGCTACTGAATACCCCTATATAATACTATATTACTAATTGAAGAATAAACATTGTAGATTATCGACAAAAAACTTTAACACTAAAATTATTTTGGAATTTAGATTGCATACCATCAGTAGATTTTTTCAAAGCACTGCGGCAAACGAAAAAAAAAAAAAAAGTGTTTAACTGTTACCACGGAGACAAATCCTTAAAGAATGAGGTAAACTCCACATCCAAAGTGTGCACAGAAATATGCAAGTATGTGAACCTACCAAGTGATGTAATAAAGTTTTTTGTTAAAATCCAAAAGTCATTTCAGATTTTATTTCACTTCACACTTTTACATAATTTATTTTTTACTTTTCTGGGCGAGTTCGATAAATTCCTGTTTAAAACTCGCAACCGAAAATACAATCTAATAGAGGAAATGAATAATAAGTAGAACAAAAATGTAAACCCAGAAAACTGAATAAAAAGATTTACGTGTAATAAAGGTGAGAAAAGGAATGAATAAACAAATGAGACCGAGCTTAGAATATAGGCAAATGAAAATCACTATAAAAAAAAACAATATATGTGAAGCTATTCACAGGAAGAAGCTGAAGATTTTCGAATAAAAAATATGAATAGTCATAAAACAAACGTAAACAAATTAACAAATGAAGGGAATGAGGTTGAAATCTTTCAAAAAAATAGTAGAAATTTGTGGAAAATATAAAGGAACTGCAACGGAAAGGGGATTACAGTGCCTCCAAAATACGCACACACACACACACACACACACACACACACACACATATATATATATATATATATATATATATATATATATATATATATATATATATATATACATATATATATATATATATATATATATATATATATATATATATATATATATATATATATATATATATATATATATATATATATATATATGTATATATATATATATATATATATATATATATATACATATATATATATATATATATATATATATATATATATATATATATATGTTAATTTGTTTACGTTTGTTTTATGACTTTTCATATTTTTTATCAAAAAATCTTCAGCTTCTTCCTGTGAATAGCTTCACATATATTGTTAATTTTTTTTTATAGTGATTTTCATTTGCCTATATTCCAAGCTCGGTCTCATTTGTTTACTCTTGCAAATTGGCATGATTTGTAGTAGACTTGTCATCGACAAGTTGAAAACATATTTCCTGACTATTTTTCTTTAGATTTAACCTTCTGTCCTTACAATCAAAATTGACTTCAAAATGTTACATCGTTTCAAAGGAAATCAAAGCTCTAGAGGGAAATGGTACTTTATGGAAAACTAAAAATGGCACTTGGCATTTCTTTTCCAATATTTCAATGTTTAAATCTATAGTTCTTACATTGTTAATCTGGTTGCCGTTTATTCCCTTAACTAATGTGTCCTCACTCCTTATAGCGGGAGCAGGAATATCTAAATAACCAGTCAATGTACTGAGTCCGATAATGTTGACCGTACTTCCTGAATTCAACAAATTGAGACATTCTTTACTTTTTATCTTGGCATTTTTTGTTAGCAGTACCTACTGTCGGAAGGAAGAACATATTGCTTGCAACGTGAATGAACCTCCGCTACCTTCAACATACTTCCTATCTATTGCTTCCCTATTCTCCGTACTCTCTTCATGGTGTGCTAGTTATTTTCTGGTATCCTATTTTACTTCTGTACTATTTGTAGGATTTGAATTATCCTTTGCCTGTGCCTGGGGGGTATTTTGACCGGTGCTTTCTGTGTCATATCTTTTTTTTTTTTTTTTTTTATCTTTGTACCACCATTCTTGTTCTGTATGACCTCCCCTTTGACAATACTTACCATATCTATTCTTTGATCTACCTCCCTTATGATGATCATTTTCCCTAGATGTATATGTGTCATTATAATTTCCTTTATTTTCATCACTTTCTCTATACGTATTTGTCTTGTAGGATGGCTTGTTATTCTGATAATATCTAGCGTAATTGTTATTATTAATGTGGCCAAAGATGAGGGTTAAAAATCTGGCAACTATACAGAAGGAATCCTAGACCTTTGGTATATAAATAAGGGTCAGGGTGTCCTTCATGGATGTAGCAAAAAAATTAAAAATAAAAATCTTATTTATAGGAACTTTAAACCTATTCGTGTCTATTGCTCTAATAACTGACCTTGTTAGGAGTTAAAGTTTCTTCTAAACCATAGACATTTTAATTCTCGCAAATAATACAGAGATCCAAAAGTATATTATGGACACCACGGGTATATGTCAATAAAATTTCAAGTAAATAGTTGGGAGCACTCTGCCCACTACTTTACCGCATTCCTCTTAAGTACCTTCTTTTAGACAATGTTTTACCTACCTTGACTTGAAAGAATAAGTGAGAAGAAAATGACTATATACAAAAGTACAACTCTTCTCTAAAACCAAACCATTTTTTTTTTTTTTTTTTTTTTTAGGATTACGAGCCTCTCAGCAGTATCATATATTTTTTCAATGTACAAAAATAAATCACTTGATGCTAATTATTAGTTAGTGCATCAAAGATGAAGGACTCAAGACAGATTAGAACATAGGAAATAGAATGCAAGTGGCAAAAGCCACCCTCAGTAGATGACAACAGGCCCTTATTCTCTAGGAAACGCAAAAGTCCTCTTCAGCATTAGCATGCGCAGGGAGAATAGGCCAGTAACTGAATGTTTATCTGTCACTAAAATATTTAAGGTTCAAACAATAACTTGGTCCAGAGTGTTGGGTAACTGTGATCATGCAGGATTCTACAATTCAACCCCTTTTTTTTATGTACGAAGCAAGAGGTATCTGTTTTTGTTTATAAAAAAGGTGGACATATTTGAAAGCTGTTCATTTCGTAAAATAATTACCACTATGATAAACTTTTCCACTATTCCCCTTAGTTCCATCCACTCTGTGGGTGGTAGAATTGATGAAACATAAAATTACCACGACTACCATTAAGCCTTTGGCAGTTTAGTGAAACTAAGCTCTATTCTGTTTTGGAATAATTTTGATTATGTATGTGCTTTGTCATTTCCTGTTGATCACTGCAAGATCTGAAGATACGGAGTTCACCAGGGTTCAGGTCATTATCAAATCTCGCCAGTTTTTATTTGGATAAAATTGATTTCTACTGTACCCAATAAACCATTTATTAAATCAATGGCATCATACACCCTCTGGTATTCTCCAAGTTCACTCCATTTCCATTTCAAATTCCTAAGACTAAAGATTCTCATTTTTATATACTGTATAAGCAATCTGTAATATATGTATACATATCTATCTATCTACACACACACACACACACACACACACACATATATATATATATATATATATATATATATATATATATATATATATATATATATATATATATATATATATATATATATATATTTCTCTTTCTCTCTATTCATAGGTAATAGCTGTTTTAACCAATTTGTTATTCTTGTTTATAAATGACTTCCACATCTGCATCTTAAGACATTTCCCGAATGCCCCCACCCTCCATCATTTTAGATTTCAGAAGTCATGTCTGCATAGTCATTTTCACATGTCCGTCGACCCTCACCACAACAAAATTCCACTCTAATGACCCTTGTTATAGAAGGCCCATGTACCACAGGAGTGAGTGACATGAATAAAACAACAACCTAGTAAATGAAAAATTAAAGCTAAATTAGTATATTCAACTCTGGAAAATACTTATTTTTTTATTATATTGGAGAGATGTATGCACAGTATGTATTAGAGCAGTCAAAGGTAAATGAAATTTACTCATCCCGTGTCAGCTTTCGTATTTTCACACACGTACGCATACACACCTACACACACATACTCACACACACACACACACACACACACACACATATATATATATATATATATATATATATATATATATATATATATATATATATATGTATATATATATATATATATATATATATATATATATATATATACATATATATATATATATATATATATATATATATATATATATATATATATATATATATATATATATATATATATATATATGACTCCCGTGCTCTGGACACTAAAAATATAATTTATTATCCTATGGCTCGTGACTGGGAACCAAACATATAATATTATATATATATATACTACGACTGGTAAGTTAATCAACCTCTTGCATTTCAAACTCACTTGTTTGTTTTTACATTAAGACAGTTACTCTTTAAAACATTAATACATGAATCCCGAGACGGTTAAATAACTTCCAGACAGCAAGATATAAAACACTGAATATCCAAAGGTCTCTTAAGTATTATTAAGACGTATTTAAAACTCACAGTGGTTCTTAACAGGAAACGAGCCGAATCTGGATCCAAATAATGATAATTGGAATAATACACTCTTTACAGATATGAATATATGCTAAATAAGTTACAACACTTTGAAAAGAATTTACTTAACAAAATAAGTCACTGGGAAAAATTTAAGTCTGATCAACACTTAGATTAAGATAAATATGTTACGATCTGAAATGATTTCATAACTTGACTTGAACTATTATATCTGAATAAACCTTAGACTAAGAAAAGAAATAATGCAGTATAAGATATATAAAAGCTTGAAATTAAAACCGAATAATACTATATGCAAGTTTGACCCTTAATGAAAAATAGATAACAAGACCACGTTAGAATATTCTTTCTCGATTCCTACAGGGCCAATTACAAACATTTTATTCAATGCCAACACTCATCCTACCACAATGAATTCGAAATCACCGTTTAATATTACGTATCTTTTCGACACAAATTTGCTTTGGCGCACACAGTAACTTAGGAGGGGAGACACTAAAATGTACTGAACACTTCCAACAACAATACTTGGAGCTGCATGCGAGAGGTAGAGGGGGGAAGTTGTCAGTCTTAAGGCAGAAATCTCTATCTCTATCTCTGTAACCTAACCTTGGTGTCACCTTTTATATGAAATTTGGCTAACTCCAGAGGGTTCCAGGATCGAGGTCTGGTAGCATGGGGGCTGGGCCAAGCATCAAAGTTGCCAAGTATTACTCTATCAAGCACTGTACTCACGCCACGCTAGACAGCTCTCTCAGGCAGCTAGCTCCACCCACCCTTTGTCCCAGAAATAAGAAAATACATAACATATTACCACCTAGCTCTTCAGGAAATTTCTAAAGCACATGTAACAAAATATTCTCTCGCAAACATGACGCAATAACTCATAAAATATAAAAGAACATTACCTAAGCCCTTGTTCATATCTCACATGAATCCCAAAACACTCTCAAATAAAATGTGTAAGACTTCGTATCAACCATACGAGAAAAAAAAGGAGTTAATTCTTGAAAATAACGTAAATGTTAACATACTAACATGGATAGAAAAATGCAATTAAATTCACGACGAAAGTCTTATGTAATTTACACAAAGTACTTATATCTATATGAGAGCTGGATAACATATCTTCAATGCACAAATGAAGCATAAATAAAATTATGAATAAACTATTTTATTTACTCTACACTAGACCAGCTCGTAAGGATATATTGTTAATCTTTCATGGTTTGATTGCTATATATGAATATAGATATGGTGCTGTATAGATTGGATGTAGGCTACATGAATATGTGTCATTATTTTGTGTGCGGTACTGGTTATGTTGGACATTCATGCATTTATCCATTATTTTCTTATGATTAAACTGTAATATCTTGAAGTGTTGCTTTTATTCAATAGGGAAAATTGAAATTGTATTTTGGGTGAATTTTAGTATTTATATATTTTTATCTAAATCACTTAATTTAAAGAACTCTCCTTGTATTTCGTGGATACTGAAATATGGTTTATTATTATTATTATCATTATTATTATTATTATTATTATTATCATTATTATTATATCCACTTACTCTGCGAGATTTTAGCACAGTTTATTCACAAATTACCTAAGATACATGAGATTTAAAGAAAAAAACGTGCAAAAGCTTTAAAAAGAACATATTACAATAAAGAACTCGTAAGGATCACCAACAATCAATCGACCACCAGATTATAACTAAATATACAAAGGAACTCGCCTACAGACATATTAATACTGCAAATAAAACGCAAAGCAAACCTTTGACGACTTAAAAAACCTTTTATTGAATTTACCGTAATCTAGGCACAAATGCGTTATAATTAACAATTCTGTTTGTATTTTGGAGACCGTAATGGGAATGAGATGGGTTCATGAAAATAGATTGAATTTCCAATGGCCTATGCTCTTACATTCAAGCTATTTCATCTGCTCATACAAAACGCTTTCCTTCCATAGTGAAAACCAGTATTTAATTAAAGTACCAACATACCATAAAACATTACTAATAACTTTTAACGGTTATGTCGAACAGAAAATGTTTATTAATGCCTCTGTAATAAAGAGAAACCCATTTATTTATTTATTTATCGTTTTATTTTTACTTTAGTTGCTTGTTGATAGCCGTTTCTATTTATTCTAGCAACATATCATTGGAATGAATATTTAACTGACTAGAAATTGTGCGAGGTTGAAATTTAAAACATAATCGTTTTGTATTGTATTCCTACTTTTTCTAGGTATGCAGTAGTTATGTTAGGATTACTGCTTTACATAGAATGAAACATGGAAGGGGGATATCAGTTTTGTTCCATCGTCCATCCCAATAAATCACAACAGTCTATGTTGAACTTGTGCAGGCAAATTAACACAATATTCATATTCAGCTAATTTTTTATCTTTTTTTTTTTTTTTGTCAATGAAAGAAATATGGAAGTGCCGTGAAAAGACGACAAACTGATCTCTATGAATATGTTCATAAACTGTCCTAGTATTATACGATTCTAAACTTCCTTTAAGAATTCTTTATTAAAGTTAGGGTCTGCTCAAGTAATGCAATATCGCAACGTGTGTTTATTCTTTCAGTAAGAAGGAAAGTTTCTTCCATTCTAAGGTTTCTGGCAATAATAGCCAGACCATTGTGCAATGTTGCTCTGAATTGACGCGCAATTACCCCTGAAAAGAACACGAGGATGACAACAATAAGTGAAGAATTATTTGAAGGAAATTATAAAAGCATTCTTTATCCATTTCGTAGTTTAACTCATGTTTTTGATAGCATATGATTCATCATTCACTTTCAAATCCAATACAGAACTTTAGACAAATATATTACATTACCTCTTTTTGTTGCATCTTTTTTAATTGACAATATGACATCCCTCAATCTTGCGTTTGTTGTATAAAGATGAATATAGCAGTTGTCTCCTTTCGTTATATTCTGGATGGTTTGTTGTAAGTTCACAAATGCATAATGCATGTTTTCCATGTTTCAACTGCCGTTTTAGAGCTTCTCTCTCTCTCTCTCTCTCTCTCTCTCTCTCTCTCTCTCTCTCTCTCTCTCTCTCTCTCTCTCTCTCTCTCTCTTTTTATGAGACCTTGACCGGAGGGCGTAGTGAGTATTATTTTCATAATTCCTTCTTCATTGACCGAAAGAAAAATCACCTGGTTAATTTCGTTTGCTTATTCTTTAATGGTTGTCTGTAAAAGTAGCAACTGATGGTAATGAATATGCAAGGGATGCTTGTATAGTAATAAGTAGTAAGTGAGTACATGAAGGACTTTTAATCCTCTATAAAAGTTATTTTCAATATAAGATAACCGATGGAACAATGACTATTCCAAAGAAGGTCAAGGTCAAATCGTCGAAGATAAGGAGACTTTTTCTTGTATATCAAAGACGTAATAATGCACTGAATTAGTGGTTTGTGGGAATGTGACCTACTCATAATTGAAGAGGGACGCATGTTCAACGTTAAATTTAATGGTGGTTACTGAGTATTGTATTTTCTATAAAACTAATGATTACACTGAAAAAGATACTGACTAGTGTAAATGTAATCTTTCTTATCAATATTGGCTCCCTTACAATTCGTGACTTGTAATAGTTGAAAATAGAATTTAAAGTTCACAATATGAATGTAACTGAATAAATGCAAGGGGCCAGATTTATAATAATAATAATAATAATAATAATAATAATAATAATAATAATAATAATAATAATAATAATAATAATAATAATAATAATGATAATAATAATAATAATCTAACACAGTTGTTAATGGTATCAATTGGAAATGTAAAAGTAAATAAAGATTGACAATTAAATTACACTCTACGACAAAATGGCGCATAAAATTGAAATGACAAATTGCTATTAACAAATATGACCTCGGTCTGGATGAGGCATCATCTTGATGTTTAGGCTACTACGCAAAAGGAAGAAGAGCTGGCTGACCAGTATAGTCATAGTTCAACATCCTTGGAAGAGTCATTTTAATAGCATTAGGTAGGAAAGAGGGAGCATAGAAGTTTAACTGCTAAGTCGTCAGCAGCAATTGCCTAGTACTCTCTGGTCCTAGCTTGGGTGGAGAAAAGTTTGGGCGCTAATCATACATTGCAGATACATGGTCAGTACCTAGAGCATTGTTTTGTTAGTGTATTTTCAATGTACATTGCCTCTGACGGTCATGAGCAGCCATTCCAACGCTCTGTTTTAGAACACTTATATAGATGCTGTGTCTCCTTAAAAAGTTTTGATTGGAAAAGAATATATTCAAGACAAGGCAGGTAAACGCATGAGTGAATTCTATAGCTAAAACGTGGATATCAAACGCAAACTAAGAAAAGGGCTACATAATACTGTGATAGTAGTTGAATGGTAATGGTTCAATAGTAATGGCGTCGATAAGTAACATTCTATGAGATTTGTTTGGACGCCAGAGGAAAGTGGGTGTGAGTGTTCAGATTTTCTGGCGAGGAACAAGTTGATGAAATGGAATGACCTTACTTCACGCGAACACAAAACCCAAAGAATATGAAAAAAAGAGAGCTATTTCTTACTTAAACATAAAAAAATGTTGGTGTGTTGTAGATGTTTTCTTTGTAGTTATATATATATATATATATATATATATATATATATATATATATATATATTTATATATGTATATATATATATATATATATATATATATATATATATATATATATATATATATACATATATATATAAATATATATATATATATATATATATATATATATATATATATATATATATATATATATATTCATATATATATGTATATATATATATATATATATATATATATATATATATATATATATATATATATATATGTATGTATATATATATATATATATATATATATATATATATATATATATATATATATATATATATATAATATATATATATATATATATATATATATATATATATATATATATATATATATATATTATATATGTATGTATGTATATATATATATATATATATATATATATATATATATATATATATATATATATATATACATATATATATATATATATATATATATATATATATATATATATATATATATACATATATATATACATATATATATATATATATATATATATATATATACATGAATGCAAACTATATTATTATTATTATTATTATTATTATTATTATTATTATTATTACTTGCTAAGGTAGAACCCTAGTTGGAAAAGCAGGATGGTATAAGCCCGGGAGCCCCAGCAGGGAAAATAGCCCAGTGAGGAAAGGAAACAGGAAAAATAAGATATTCCAACAAAAGCAAAAACATTAAAACAAATATTTATATATAAACTATAAAAACTTTAACAAAACAAGTGGAAGAGAAACAAGACAGAACAGTTTGCTCGAGTGTACCCTCAAGCAAGAGAACTCTAACCCAAGACATTGAAAGACCATGGTAGAGAGGCTATGGCACTACCCAAGACTAGAGAAGAATGGTTCAATTTTGGAGTGTCCTTCTCCTAGAAAAACTGCCAACCAAAGCTGACGAGTCTCTTCTACCCTTACCAAGAGGAAAGTGGCCACCGAACAATAACAGTGAAGAAGTTAACCCCTTGATAGAAGAATTGTTTGGTAATCTCAGTGTTGTCAGGTGTATGAGGACAGAGGAAAATCTGTAAAGAATATGGGAGACTAATTGGTGTATGTGTAGGCAAAGGTAAAATTAATCGTAACCATATAGAAGGATCCAATATAGCACTGCCTGCCCAGTTAAAGGACCCCATATCTCTCTAGCAGTAATATCTTATCGGGTGGCTGGTGCTCTGGCTAACCTACTACCTTCTATAAACACACACATACACACACATATATAACGGATTTTGAGCGAAGCAAAAAATCTATTTTTGGGTGAGATGGCCATGTCGTCCTGATGGAAGTTCCTAAAGGGTAGGTTCCTTGGGTATATATAACTACGGCGATATTCCCAGAGAATTTACCTTAAGGTACCCAGAATTCTAACTCCTGGAGCGAATATCCCTAATAAAAGAACCAGGGATATCGCGAAATATCAGAGGACGTATTCTTGACACGCCACGTAGCAATCTGCACCCCGAACAAAGTTAACCCTTCGAAGGGGTCAATTAGCAAGAAAACGAAAAACGAGAAAGAAAGGAGAGCCGCTCGCAAGGTATCTTTCCTCTCCCGTTTCGTAAGCATGGATTGTGCCGCTCACGGCGCCATCTGTATTCCTTGTAGCGATACACGAGGTGCTACAGATACTGTATGTAGGGAGGGGACCTACAGCCCTTTTTAGAAGAAAAGGGAAGGGCGGGTCCATCAGGACGACATGGCCATCTCACTCAAAAATAGATTTTTCGCTTCGCTCAAAATCCGCTTTTTGGGCTCAAGCCATGTCATCCTGATGGAAGTATACCTAGAGACCTAAGATGTTACCGTCATACATCTTTTCATCTAACCATAGACCATGTTAGTGCTTCCTGCCCCCTACAAGGAAAAGTCATACTAGACTCTGGAAAAGTCTCAAAGAGTACATATACCTATGTATGAATAACAGACAAGCCAATATAGTGGTCTCACCCTATATCATGTAAAGCATAGTTTGTAAAGAACCACTGAGTCAATATGAAATATCGACCAGTTCCCCGTTCATTACTGGATTGGATAAAGGTTTATATCCGGGTAAGAGGAAAACTTGCATATCCGCCACCATCCCCTCAGAGCATGGAGTCCTCCCGCTAGGGTAAAGCATAGACCAATGCAAAAAAGCTTGCATAAAGGAACAATCTATTAGAATTATCCCAGATAAATAAACGTAGTAAACGTAATGCTAAATCCTTTTAAGTAAACTGACACAGGCGAAGGAGACGCAAGGTTCACAAGAACTAGTTTATTGACAATCAATAAAATAAAACAGGTTAAACAACAATTATATATATATAAGAGGAGGATAATCAATAAATAAGCATAAGCATGATAGTAAACAGAAAACTTGTTTATCTGAAAGAAAACATTAGCGCCACTTTTAACATACCGAGGTATCAAAATCATAAAAGTCTGTATTACTAATCAGTTACATTAGCGTTGGAAACGCTTTGCACACATGTCTGCACTTATGCTAGGTTCACCTTTGAATATGGAACAGTCAATGTGGGCACCCTAGTGCCCTAACACTTAGTTTGTAGAACAGTTCGGAACTACACACTCACCCCGGAATTAATCGTCCCAATTAAATCCACTGTTCCTCGCAGAGTTAAACAGCAGGTTTAATGACACTACCCACTGCTACCACAGACCTCTTCAGTTGCTGCACTTGCTTCGCATAGTGACGAAAGAAAACTCTGGAAGACTTCCAGCCAGTGCATGAGCGAAGATGTTTGAAATCCATACTATTGAAGAAATTTAAAGATGATCAACTTTCCTCGGATCGTGACCTGCGGGTGTACTGTCTGGATCCGCTCTGCGAATAAAATAGGTGATTTTTGCACTAAGTTATTTCAGTGATAAATTTTAGCCTGATGTTTCTCCCCTGAATAGTTGACCACCCCTGAAGTCTGAAGTTCTACGAAGATAGACCTTTAGGCATTCCACTGGACGTAGAGATGCATCTTCTTTCAGAGGGCAGATTCTCCAGGGACCCCACCTGTTGGTGGGTAACTCGTTCTTGGCGAGAAACGCAGGATCCGGAAACAGGTTCAGCTCTCCCCCATCCAAGAACTGAACACGACCTTCCTCTCTCGAGAGGGCTACAATTTCACTAACCCTGGCCCCCGACGCGAGTGCAAACAGGAAAATAACCTTTTGGGTCAAATCCTTTAAAGCACACTCCTCATTGTTCAACAGTGAAGCGAAATGAAGAACTTTATCTAGAGACCATGAAATGGGCTTTGGAGGTGCTGATGGTCTGAGCCTAGCACAGGCTTTCGGAATTTTATTAAAAATATCGTTAGAGAGGTCGACCTGGAAGGCATATAAAATGGGTCATATCAAAGCAGATTTAGACGTTGTTATTGTGTTAGCTGCTAACCCTTGACCATGGAGGTGGATGGAGAAAGAAAAGCAGAAGTCCGTCGAGATCTTTTGCGGATTCTTCGCCTTGACAAAGGCCACTCATTTTCTCCAAGATGACTCATATTGCCTTCTAGTAGATTTGCACTTATATTCCTCTAGGAAGTCTATGCTGTCTTTCGAAATCCCGAAACGTTTTCTCACCACTAGGGAGAGAAAATCATGAGCTGCAGGGTCTGGGTTTTCTGTAATGAAGCGCAGACAGTCGACTTCTGGACTCGCTGGGTCAGAACTGGATCTGGTAGCGGTAGAAACTTCAGCCGTAGTTCCAATGCCAGAGGGAACCACACGCTGTTCGGCCACTTGTGAGCCACTATTGCCGCTACTCCCTTGAAGGATCTCAGTTTGTTGAGGACCCTCAACAGAAGGTTGTGAGGAGGGAACAGATAATTCCTGGACCATCTGTTCCAGTCGAGGGACATCGCGTCCACTGCTTCCGCCAAGGGGTCCTCGTACGGGGACACGTACAGGGGTAACTTCTTGTTGTCTTTCGTCGCAAAGAGGTCTATCTGCAGTTCTGGGACTTGACTCAAGATGGAGGAGAATGATCCTGCGTCTAGGGACCATTCCGACTCTATCGGTGTGAACCTGGATAGAGCGTCCGCTGTCACATTGCGGACTCCTTGAAGGTGAACTGCCGACAGGTACCACTTCTTCTTTTCCGCCAGTCGAAAGATGGCCAACATCACCTGGTTGAGTGGTGGTGACCACGATCCTTGTCGATTCAAACATCTCACAATCACCTCGCTGTCCAGTACCAACATTATGTGGATCGAGCGACGAGGGGAGACTTTCTTCAAGGTAAGGAGTACTGCCATAGCTTCCAGAAAATTTATGTGAAATGTCTTGAATAGATTGGACCAAGTTCCTTGGGCCTTTTTCCGATGAGAATGACCTCCCCACCCCTCCTTCGAGGCGTCTGTGTGAATAGTCAACGAGGGGGGAGGTGGCTGAAGTAGAACAGACTTCTTTAGTTGCCTGACTTGGGACCAAGGCCTGAGAAGCGTACGTAGACGAAGCGGTACTGGTCTTATCAGATCTCTTCGCGCGTTTGATGCATAACTTCTCCAAACTCCGGTTGCATCCTTTAGCTGTGCTCTTAGCACCGGGTCTGTTACTGAGGCAAACTGGAGAGAACCCAGCACTCTCTCATGTTCGCGTCTTGATATTCTTTCGGAATTCAAAAGTCTCTTGACAGAACCAGCTATCTCCTTCCTCTTCTTCGCCGAGATGGAGAGTTGGTGTGACACTAGGTCCCAGTGGATTCCCAACCACTGGAACTTTTTGAGATGGAGAAAGTCGAGACTTTTTTCTGTTGATCTTGAAGCCTAGATGCTCTAGGAACTGGATCACCTGTAGGGAAGCTTGCAAACATTCTGTCTTGGATGCTGCCCACACCAGCCAGTCGTCAGGGTAGGCTACCACCTGGATTCCCTTTAGGCGTAATTGTTTGAGAGCTATGCTCGCAAGCTTCGTGAAGATCCTTGGGGCTATGTTTAGCCCGAATGGTATGGCTCTGAAGGCGTAGAGTCTTCGATGTAGCTTGAACCCTAGGTAGGGGGAGAGTTGGCGATTGATTGGAACGTGCCAATAGGCGTCTGACAAATCTATGGAGACGGTATATGCCCTCTTGGGCAGTAAGGTCCTTATGTGTTGCAGTGTTAGTATCTTGAACTTGCAGTTCACTATGAACTTGTTGAGTGGCGACAAGTCCAGAATGACTTTGAGTTTTTCTGAGTCCTTCTTGGGAACACAAAACAGCCTTCCTTGGAATTTGATGGACTTTACCCTTCTGATTACTCTTTAATTCAAACAGTTCTTGAATGTACTCCTCCAGAACGGGGGTGGAGTGTTGGAAAAATCGAGGGCACGGGAGTGGAGTGCTATACCAGCTCCAACCCAGTCCATTCTTGAGAAGGCTGTGGGCCCAGGGATCGAAGGTCCACCGATCCCGAAAATTCTGAAGTCTCCCTCCTACTGGTATCATCTCACTTTGGCTGCTGATGCCCTGAGGTATTGCCTCCATGACCGCGACCACTCCTGAATCCCCTCCCCCTTGAGGGGCGTCTAGACGAACCTCTGGCTGCTCCTCTAGGCTTCGCTTGAAAGGTAGTTGACTGCCCTTCGAACGCTGGGTTAAATACCGGAGACTGCGTCGACATGGCTTGGGGTACCCACTGGTACGTGGTCGGGATTTGTGCCACCATCTGGGGCACTGTAGGCATAGGAAGTTGTTGCTGCTGCTGTCCGAATGGCTTGGCTGGCCGAGAGGGTAGCCTAGTCTTATTAGTCTTATTAGTCTTCCTCTTTGGTTGGGGACACTCATCCGGGGAAGACTTTCTCTTGAGAGATAGGCCCCACTTCTGGAGAAGGTTTCTATTCTCCGTGGCGGCCTTATCTACAACCTCCTTGACCACTTCACTAGGGAAGAGGTTTTTGCCCCAAATGCTGGAGGAGATTAGTTTCCTTGGCTTGTGCCTCACCGCAGCCGAGGCAAATACGAACTCCCTACAAGCCCTCCTAGCTTTGACGAAGCTATAAAGGTCCTTCGTCACTGTGGCTAGATGTGTCTTAGCCACTACCATAAACATTTCATGGGCCTTGGGGTTACTTGCCATTGTCTCCAGAGTCGTTTAATGAGACATTGAGACAGCAAGTCTTTCTTTTGTCTCAAGCTCCCTGCGCAAAAGAAAGTCAGACAGCTTGGGGAGGTTCTCACCGAACTAACGTCCGGCAATATCAGCCTCCAACTTCCCGACTGAGAAGGTAAGATGGACGTCCTTCCAGTCCTTGTGGTCCATGGGTAGGGCCAAAGACAGAGGTTTACACTCCTCAAAGGAGGGGCATGGCTTACCTGCCTCGATTGCTTTCAGCACAGCTGTAAACCCTTTCTGCATAAAGGGAAAGGCTCTAGAAGGAGAGGACACAAAGGAAGGGTGCTTCTTACTCAAAGCAGGTACCTTTGAGTTTGTGAAGCCCCTCTCTTTCATCGAGCTTGACAGTAAAGCTTGAGCCTTAGCGTGGTCCAAAACTATGACCTCCTTCGGCTCCGTTTCTTCCTTTGAGGCTGGTTCCTTCTTTAGACGGACATAACAGTCCAGATACGACTCCTTGTTGGGCCAGAATTCCACCTCTTCAAGGGGGACTGAGCCCAACTTCTCCGAAATGACGATTTTTCCCGTCGGCATAGGCATATGCTCGGCATACCTCCAAGGGTTGGCATCTGAGCACAAGGGAAGGTCTTTCACGCTGAGCTTCTTCTGGGGCCCACGTGATGCTGCAAGTGTCCGCATCTCCAGCTTCATTGCAGCAGCCTTCTCATTATTTTCCCTCTGCATCTGTTGGATCATTCCAACGATGGAGGAAAGGGTCTTTCCCAGCTCATCTGGGAGAGAGGACGATGTAGAAGGAATAGGATCAGGGGCCTGAACCGGAGTAGCCGACACCTCGTCGAACTCTTCCTCTTCATTGTCTGGAGCTTGCTCTTCTTCCTGGTCTTCTGTCAGAAGGTCTTTTTCCAAACACTCGGACACCTCCGACATCCTATCGTCCAATTAGATGTCCTGCAGGGCGTCCGCGACTTCAGCATCCACCAGGATCTGAACCAACGGCATATCCGCTTGAGGCTGGGGAATCACTGCCTCAGCTGACGCCTTAGGGAAAAGGTAAGTCCTCATCTTCTCACTTGGAAGATAGGGCCCAGAAGTATTCTTTTGAAAGCCCCTTACCCAGGTACGAAGCTTCTCCCTTGCTACGTCCCTTGACTCCGCCGTCTTAGGGGAATCAAAAGCCTCAGTAATCAGGTTTGTGCACACGGTACATACCTGCGGGTCCCAATACCGGAAAACAACCTTTGGAGACTGCGCATGCTGCGTGCCTCCTACACAAGTCATGTCCGCAGAAGTTCTTGCTGCGGACGTTGCAGAAAACGCTTCCACACTTCGGATGGTCCTCCTGTAAAGAGAAGAAAATCCATGAGTATCAAGTGAACTACGTATCACTGGATACACATAGCTTAGAATAACTAAACTAGAAAGGAAAGACACACACTTGTATTTCCCGCACAGTCAATTGCTGCAACCTTCCAGATAATAAAATCGTATGGTTAATCTATTCTAGAGCGACCAATAAATAATGTCCAGAGGAAACAGGTGTAGCTCACACCCAAATAAGTGATTTTAAAAAGCTGGATAGTAGATAAGAAAGAACTCACTTTCTTTATCTGTATGGTCACACCAAAGGGCTGTGCAAGACAACACAAAAGTGTTAGAAAAAACTTAGTGTTGTAACATATACTATACTATAGTTTTCTCCCTACAGTATATACTATACAGAAAAATACTGGCTACAGTATAGAAGGTAATGTGCCGGCCGGCACACTCCTTAACTAATTCCAAAGTATACTACTTATAGACTATAAGGTGGAAGAACGCTGGTTCAAATGCGTGTGCCGGCCGGCAGTGACTGCCGGCCGGCAAAGGTATACAACCAATGCCGGCCGGCAGCAAAAGAACCAGAGAACTCCGACTGCCCGGCTGCTGGCCACTTATGCCGGCAGCCGGGCTAGGGTACAAACACTAGAAGAAAAACAGAATGGATGCCAGGATAAGAGACTGTACAGCCTCATAGCCCGGCAACCCGAAAGAGTGCACATAAGGAAGGGGGGAATATAACTTCAGGCTTCCTGACCAATGCCATCTGGCTCTACAGACAAACATGGATGAGAGACCAAGGGAGGTCCGGGCAGCACTCAAAGCAGAAGACCCTTGCCGGCCGGCACGCACTGCCGGCCGGCAAGGGACTGAGTCAACCCCACATCCTAACCTATGCTAGGTACAGATGTAGAATGACGGACAGGGATGCAATGGCTAGGCCATCACTAAGGAAAGAGGGGGAAAGGGGGAAGAGGGTCCTGCCAACCTTGCTCTAATAGTGAATCACCCGCAGCCAAGAAAACTCATCTTAGCCTATGGGAGATCCGAGGAGGGAGGCCAGCAATACTTGCCAACTCCCTCGGAACCAAAGCAATGAAGGCGTTGTTATTCACAGAAAAAGAGGATCTCATCCTCCACACCGAGAACAACAACGCAGGATTAGTCTGCTAGAACACAAAAAGAAGGAATCGTCTCGTACAGAAACCTTCGAAAGTGAACTAAGGAGGCTAAGCCTCCTATGTCTGCTGTCAGTCTAGCCAGGGAATCTCAACCACAAAGCTAGACAGAAACAGACTCAGACTAAGGACTCTGATGTCCTACCCCCTTCCTGAAGCCAGACTTACTGGAAACAGGAAAGAACAGAAACACCCTAAAATAGTTGTATCTAAAGTCAATTCAGATAAACCATTAGGGTTAAGCCCAAGGCTTAAGCAGAGGGAAAGGGATTGCACACATTCTCCGAAGAGAAGAGAGCAACCGAGGAGTGTGAGAAAGTATACTATGGCCCCATAGACAATTAGACTAGGCGCGAAGAGAATCGATTACCTAAATCACCGAAACTCACTCGTATACTATCTTGGAAGAAAATCAACATAATCTTAAATGTATAAAACTGCCTAAAGCTTCAATAAAACTTTAAAACACTCGGAAATCTGAATATCATGCAGGAAAGTACTAGGGCCAAACGACTAGGCTACAAGGTCTAGCGTAGGCCAGAATCGGCAAATCCTTTGCCAAAACGGAAATACTAAAAGCATCATATAAAGAAATCCTATGAAACGCTTATTAAAGCAAAACAGCCAAGAACGTCGCTCTGGCTAACTGAATAACTCATACATAGCGAGCGACAACGTCCAGGACGCCTCTGGTAGGCAACAGCTCTTGTAACAACGATATCACTATCAAATCATTTTAAAATTACCAAGAGCTTACACTTATACATAAAAGAAATAATACTTAACTTATCAGAAGCAGAAGAAGTTGAAGAAAGCATTATAAAGTTGAAATAATCCAAGAATTGCAAGATAACACAGGGAAAAACACCGAGTTGTTGAGCTACGCAAAAAGGAATACAGATGGCGCCGTGAGCGGCGCAATCCACGCTTACGAGACGGGAGAGGAGAGATACCTTGCGAGCGGCTCTACTTCTTTCTCGTTTTTTGTTTTCTTGCCAATTGACCCCTTCGAAGTGTTAACTCTGTTCGGGGTGCAGATTGCTATGTGGCGTGTCAAGAATACGTCCTCTGATATTTCGCGATATCCCTGGTTCTTTTATTAGGGATATTCGCTCCAGGAGTTAGAATTCTGGGTACCTCAAGGTAAATTCTCTGAGAATATCGCCGTAGTTATATATACCCAAGAAAGCTACCTTTTAGGAACTTCCATCAGGACGACATGGCTTGAGCCCAAAAATATATATATGTGTATATATATATATATATATATATATATATATATATATATATATATATATATATATATATATATATATATGTATATATATATATATATATATATATATATATATATATAAAATCAAATATAGATATATATATATATATATATATATATATATATATATATAAATTTATATATATATATATATATATATATATATATATATATATATATATATATATATATATATATATATATATATATATATATATATATATATATATATATATATATATATATATATATATATATAAACGGACATAAGTTGAAGAAAATATCTGAGGCAATTGTTCTGGAAAGGACTGGTAATGGCTGATTATATATATATATATATATATATATATATATATATATATATATATATATATATATATATATATATATATATATATATATATATATATATATATATATATATATATATATATATATATATATATATATATATATATATATATATATATATATATATATATATATATATATATATATATATATATATATATATATATATATATATATATATATATATATATATATATATATATATATATATATATATAACTGCAAAGAAAGTCCTCTGCAACGCAACAACATTTCTTTATGCTAAGAAAGACATAGCTCTCTTTTTTCATTTCTTTTGGTTTTTTATCTGCGGGAAATAAGGTCACTTTATTTCATTAACTGGTTCCTCGCCAGAACATCTGAACACACACCCATTTCCCTCTGGCCTCCAACGACCTTTTAAAAAAGTCTCAGCACTCTCAGTACTAATGATGCTCTCCAGACCCTCCTGCTACCAGAAGCACTCACGAACAATGGACAGTACACTAGTAGTATTGTTTACATTGCTATGAAGACTGCCACCAAGGAACTTGGGAATGAAGTTAATGTTACCGTACGAAAAGCAGACAAGACTGCAGCCTTCATCCTCATCGATACCAATTACCTCCACGGGAAACTGAATACTACATTGGCCGATATTACCAAAACTAACGACCGGCTTCCAACCTTACAGAGGAACTCAAACGAGACACTAATCATACCGTTGATATCATCAATGTGGCCTCCAACGCCATCTATTTCGAGCCTATCACTGGATATTTTGGCTGAGTTAACTTTATTGAAATGGTAAGGGATATAAGGCTAGACACTCTCATGAACAGTGCCCAGCACGGCCCATAAGACTCAACGCTCCTCTTACCTCTTACGTTTTTGACCAATGAAGCGTGGGCTCATCAATCGAGTTCCTGACGACCATAAAAGGATATTCCAGTAAAAGAGTCATCATGTTCTCCTGATGTGGAATCCCTTTTTACTAATGTGCCCTTATATGAGACCATCCAACTTATCATAGACTGAGTCTACTAAAAAAATTTGACCCCTCCTCTCAACATCTTGGAGCATGCCCATCGCATCCTCTTGGAAATATGTACCAAGAAGGCCCCCTTCTCCACCAATCGAAGGAATGTGCATATACAAAAGGATGGTATTCTGATGGGCTCCCATCTTGGCATCCTTTTAGCCAACTTTTACAATGATGTCATTGAGGAACATTTTTATGCACGTATAAATCACCATGTTATATACTTCCGTTACATTAACAACACCTCCGTGAAATCTCCCTTTACAGAGTGCGTTGATGAACTTTGTAGGACCTTTCATGAGTGCAGCTCTCTTACATTTATGGTGGAACATGAGGACAAAGACCACTTTCCGTTCCTCTACAATCTGGTTTTGACTGCTGAGTGTGTCTTCGATACCGCAGTCCACACGAAGCCCACGAACCTAGGCGTTTGCTTGAAAGCTAATAGCGAACTTACCAATAGGTACATTACCTAGGTCGTCGTGAATAACAGTTACTCCAACAGGCAGGTCAATAGATAGGTCAAACATGTCATGGTCAACTGGTACAAGGCTGTGCCCAACAGTGACCACAGGCATTTTAGTGTCAACTTGTACAACAAAGGCATCATACACAAATAGTACGAACAGGATAAGAAAGCCATGAATGACATTACTAAGAATAATGTCATGCCCATTCAAGAAGATAAACATATAAATCTCACGATCTGTTACCAGACTATGAAGGCAAGGTCTCTCATCTTGAAGAATAACCCTGCTCCTTTTATACAGGACTTTCTTAAGAAGTCCAATATTGGTTATTCCTACCAATATTGGCCCAGTGCATTGATGCCTCTTACGTTATATTGGAATGACAACGATGAGACTTCCTAAAAGATTATCCTTCCTAATCCAACAGGGAGCCATGAAGATGCACCAACTCCTTGTGCACAACAAGAACGTGGTATGAGAAGATATCACACAAAACATTAAGATAATCGGCATTGCCTAGATGGTAGCAGATCAAGGTCCTGGAGTCCTTTTTGTCCAGTAAGAAAAACAAAACCTGAATGTAACACAGATGTTCCTTTTTCCATCCAATTTTAGGAAGACCTTCCAGCAACCTGTGAATATTGACGAAGACAACAGCAATCAGCAGCTCATCAGCTTGCCTGCAACTACGACTCTACCGGCAAGCACCTCACCCAATCAGCAAGCAGCTCTGGACTCACTGGACCTGGAATCTGAGTGATCGAACAGCTTGCCTGACTCCGAGCCCTGTGCATTTTCCAATCAGCGCATCTCATCAGGAGCTCTGTCCAGACCTACTCAAACCTTTACTCCACACAGCTTCGATGACCATGAGTAAGTACCATCCTAACTGTGATGAAAGCTCTCCCGTCAAGAGCCTCAGCCAATGGAAGAGCAGTTCCATTTCAGACTAGATGTGGACTTTGCCCAGGAAGATTAATCAGCAACCAGCACCTGACTTGACTTAGCCAGCGAGCCATGTATATAAACCAAGCTTCTAATCCAGCCATGTATATACACCCAGCTCTACACACTTCATCCAACAGCCTTGCGTAATGTGTAGCAGCCAAACTCGATTGTAACTATTTTGATTAGTTTACTTCTAGTAAAACCATACAATTTTTTCAAGAATGTTGTTCCCCTCTGCTAATGAAAATCAGCACAGCTACTGGTGGATTATGGTACTGATGAAAGAAGGAAAATCTGAGGAATTAAAAAGCTTATCTAATAGGTAAATGCCTCTGAAGCAGCAGTCATTACCTCCACCAACGAGGTTATAGAGGAGGTCTATTTGTTTGTTTGTTTGTTTGTGTGCGAACAACAACCTGGCCATAATTTTACTCATAGAGTAGTGAAACTTTCAGGGATTATTTATTATGTCAGGACATAAAGGAGATTAAATTTTGAAAGTTCGAGCAAAAGGTTGCTTGTGTGTGAGCAACCTCCTGGCCACAATTTTACTTTTAGAGTAGTGATACTTTCAAATATTAAATGTTAAGTTGAGATGTAGAATTGATTCAATTCTGAAAGTCCATGGTCAAAGGTCAAGGACGTGATAGAACAAAAGGTCGTTTTTCTGTGAACAACTTCCTGGCCACAATTTTATTCATAGGGTAGTGAAACTTTAAGGGATTAATTGATATGCTAAGACAGTGAAGTAATTCAGTTTTAAAAGTCCTAGGTCAAAGGTCAAAGTCAAGGTTGGACAAAAGGTCGTTTGTGTGTGAACAACTTCATAGTCACAATTTCACTCATTGAGTAGTGAAACTTTCAGGGACTAATTGATATGTTGAGACGTGGAAGCGATTCAATTTTGAAACCCGTAGGTTGAAGATCATGGTTAAGGTCGAGCAAAAGGTTGTTTGTGTGTGAACAACTTCCTAGCCACAATTCTACTGATAGATTAGGGAGACTTTCAGGAATTAATTGATATGTTAAGACATGGAAGGGATTCTCTTTTGAAAATCTTAGGTAAAAGGTCAAGTCTAGAGTCGAGAAAAAGGTTATTTGTGTGTAAACAACATCTTGGGCTCAATTTTACTCATTGAGTAGTGAAACTTTCAGGGATCAATTATGTTGAGTCATAAAAGAGATTTTATTTTGAGATTCATAGGTCAAACATCAAGGTCAAGGTCAAACAAAAGGTCGTTTGGGCGTAAAAAGCCTCCTAGCCACAGTTTTACTCAAAGAGTAGTGAAACCTTCAGGGATTAATTGCTATGTTTAGACATGGAAGCCATTCGATTTTAAAATTCCCAGGTTGAAAGTCAAGGTCATAGACAAGCAGAAGGTTCTTTGTGTATGAACAAATTCCTGGCTACAATTTTACCCATAGAGTAGTGAAACTTTCAGAGATTAACTGTTGTGTTGAGACCAGGACATAATTCAATTTTGGAAGTCTTAGATCAAAGGTCAAAGTCAAGGTCGAGCAAAAGGTCGTTTGAGTGTGAACAGCTTCCTGGCCTCAATTTTACTCATATAGTAGTGAAACTTTCAGGAATTAATTGGTATCTTGAGTTAAAGAAGCAATTCGGTTTTGAAACCCCTAGGACAAAAGTCAAGGTTAAGGTTTATCAATAGGTTATTTGTGTGTGAACAACTTCCTGGCCACAATTTTACTTATGAAATAGCGAAACTTTTAGGGATTAATTTATATGCTGAAATATGGAAGCTATTTAATTTTGAGAGTCCAAGGCTAAGGTCAAGGGCCAGGTCGAGCTAAAAGTCGTTATTGCGTGAACAGATTCCTGGCCACAGTTTTACTCATAGAGTAGTGAAACTTTTAGGGATTAATTGTTATGTTGAGGCCTGGAAATAATTTACTTTTGTAAGTCATAGCTCCAAGGTCAAGGTCAAGTTCAAACAAAAGGTAATTTGCATGAGAACTACCTCTTGGCCACACTTTACTCAGAGTGAAACTTTTAGGGATTAATTGTTACGTTAAGACGTGGAAACGATTCAATTTTGAAATTCTCAGGTCAAAGGTCAAGGTCATGGTACAGCAAAACATCGAGAAATAAGCTGCCGTGTTGAAGGTCTGTGCTCTACTGAGTGCCCCTCTACCTTTTAACAATTATTATTATTATTATTATTATTATTATTATTATTATTATTATTATTATTATTATTATTATTATTATTATTATTATTATTATTATTTTAAATTCTATTATTACTTTTTAAAGCACAGTCTACAGAAACTGGCTATTTACAGCGTGGGGTTCTTGATTACATTGAGCTTTCTTAGAAATCCATCACTTTCCTCAGTATATGTGATGCTTTATGCAGCGTGGTCTTCTCCACTAATCGTTGATTTAAAATTGGCATCTACCTTCACAAAATTCCTCTTAATTTATTTCCGATGTCATGGTACTTTTCTAGTATTTCTATCCCCTTATCTTCCACTCTTGAATCTCATGATACTGCGACATCTATACTGATACTTTTTTTCGCTGTCTTTTTGACCAGAATGATGTCAGGTCAATGTGCTTTTATCACTGTTTGTCCTTATACTGTAGTCCCAGACTAGTTTAGCCTGATCATTTTCCACCTCAGCTTGTGGTTGAAGTACGTACCATTTGTTGCTGAATTGTATTACATATTTTTTACCGAGACCTCAATTGAGATCCTTACCCGGTATCAGGGTAACAACCCCCCGGACAACTGCCCCCTGGACAATTGCCCCTGGACAATTGCCCCTGGACAATTGCCCAATAGGATAACTGTCCCCTGGATAATTGTCCCCCTTTAATAGAAAATTAGAAATTAGGTTTTGGAAATGAATCAAAACTATTAAAACCAGTGTTTTATTATTGCTAATACTTAAATGTGTGCATATGTGAGTTGCAAAAATACTGAAAAAAATTCTTTTATGAATTTAAGAAAATAACATCATATACTTGAATGTGTACATATGTGAGTTGCAAAATAAAGAATAAAATAACATAATATACCTAAATGTGTTCATATGTGAGTTGAAAAAAAGACCCCCCAAAAATTGATTTAATAAAATTGTAAATTATGGGCTTTATATTTCAAAAAGTCCAACACATCGTGGTTCTGAAAGTCTTTTACAATATTTGCTATTCAGATGCTGGAACACTGGTAACGTTTGCGTTTAGGAGGGACTGGCTGCCCAGCAAGCATTTGATGGATGGTCACGCTGGCTAGTGCTTGTACCTTCTTCAACACTTCAAGAAACTTCAAGATATTTGCATGAAATGAAGTAATAATAGCCTGCATATGGTTATGCCAGCCTTCTAATGCGTTGTTTGTTCGAGGTAAACCTTCAATTACACAAGTATACATGTTCCACACTCTTACAGGAAAACTTGGAGGACTCCGTATATTTTGACGCCTTCTGCCAATATATGTATCTTCAAAATAGTCTATTATTATATAAGCTTCCGATGGCAAAATTCTTGCGGAATCTCAAATGATTCAATTTCCTTCCTTGGGGATGCGACTGCTAAAGCAGCCATCATACGAATTTGCTGGAAAAAATCAGCATCAGTTTTGGTATGTACTTTGGAGACGCTTATTTTGCACCTTGCGGTAAATGTATTGAGATAAATGATAGAAACATCCTTCAACTGCTACGTTGGGGAAGATCTCTCCAATAGCGCTCTTAGCAGCTTGTTCACAGTCTGTGAAGAAAGTCTTTGGATTTAGTCTTGAGTTTATAGTTAATAGTTGTTGGAGAATATCTTGTTACATCAATTGTTGTTTAATTGGTAGCAGAACATACACACATGGAAAACCCCTTTCCGAAGGTAAACAATGAATAGTGTACAATTGATAAAGCAATGTGGGTACTACTTTAAATGTACCATCTCCGAACCAATCATCTGATTTCTCCAGTCGGCTAATATTGGTAGAAGTTGAAAATAAAAGGATACGCTGTTCAACCAATCCACTATCATAAAGAAGAAAATATTCACCATTAGAGATTTTCTTTTACTGATGAAATGATAATGTCAGCTAGGTTTGTTGGAATGGGATGAGGAGCCACGACAGCTTGCTTGTAGCGCCTGATTGCACAACGATTGTGTCTCACAGGGGGTAGTTGAATTGCGGTACCATCTGATATCGACTTAACTGTTTGGGTAATTATTTGCTGTGCTGTTTCTAGGGGTGCAATAGATTTAGCCTTTATTTCCTGAGTCACTTATAAGACTTCACGGCAGGATATGTCAACAGCATGGGTAAGTTCATTCACATGACCAATTACTTCACTTTTACAAACTTTTAATTTGGCTTTGCAGTTATTATGGCGACGTTTTTCACATTCATAAGACGTAACATTATTTGCTAATTCCTTTTGCCGCACATAGATGTATCCTTCATAAATAAGCTTCATTTTCCCAGGTTCACTTCGGATGAACTCCATGATGGGTGATATGATATATTGTAATTCAGAATAGATACAAGAACCCCCTTTTATAAATAAACTCTGAACTGTTTGGAAAATTGGAATAAATATGCAATAGGAAGTAGCTTTTCCTAGAATTGTTACTTCTAGGAATTACTTCATCTATTTCATAAACGACCGATTATGTAAATAGGACACTACTTAAATTTTTTCAAGCGAGTGTTTTTGTGATTGTGGAATATTTTTATGTATTTTTAAAGGGGAGGGGACCATTATCCGGGGGGCAGTTGTCCTATCGGGGCAACTACTGTTCTTGAATGCAATTGTCCGGGGGCAATTGTCCAGGTGGTAGTTGTCCGGGGGCAATTGTCCAGGGGGCAATTGTCTAGGGAGCAGTTGTCTTAGATTCCCTTAGCCACATTATCATATCATTTCTTCTGTTGATTCTGAGCAAGTGCTGAACATTGACTGGCGATGTGGTTGATGGTTACTTTTTTTGTCATACATTTCATGCCCTTTGACGAGATGGTAGTTCCAAACATGGCTCGCTGAATAAAATATTATCTGGTTCCTAAGGCCTGATCTTTTCCTGCCATTATCCTCCCTTCGGTTCCCTTCTTAAGTTTCCCTCTCTGTAGCCACTGCCATGTTTCCTTACTAGCAAATTCTTGAGTTTGTCTCAGACATTGTCCATGCATTGGTTTTCTTTTCCATTCCTTCAGTATCTTTTTTTCCTATTCACTTCTTATACATTTCTGGGTCCCTAACATTCTTTATAAAGTTTTCTTCACATGCACTCTTTATCAATTCATCTCTTTTGGTCTTAAGATTCTGTCTAAGTGGTCTACTTTTGATGTTTATATAATCTTCTATACTATTGAGTCCTTTTCCTCCTTCACTGTGTAGTACATAGAGCCTGTCAATATTCGATCTTGGGTGCAGTGCCTGGTACATGTGAATTAATTTTCTAGTTTTTCTATCCATGTTGCATAGCTCTAACTTTTTCCAATCCACTATTCCAGCAATGTAACTGATTACTGGTGCTTCCTAGGTGTTTATAGCCTTTACCATATTTCTAGAGTTAAGTTTTGACTTAATTATAGCTTTGAATCTTAGCATGTTTTCGCGTCTAGTAGTTTCCTTCATATCTTGGTGTCTTATTACTTCTCCTTCTATTGCCCCTAAATATCTATAGCCTGCTTCTCCCCTATCATTGATGACATTTCCATCTGGCATCTTTATCCTTTCAGTCCTTGCTAATTTCTCATCTATATGCTACATAGAGTAATCTTTTCTTTTTCAAACTCCATCTTGATGTCTCTTAATACAATTCTTACTATCTGGATTACCATCCCGATTTCCTTAGCGTCTTTACAGAAGAGAACATCAGGTGATTTATTCAGCTGCCGCATTTCTTCAGTTGACACACAACTTCAGTATCTTCCAACACTCTTGACATGGGAATCATAGCTACTACGAAGATTAGCTGGGATAGTGAGTTCTCTTATATGATTCCTCTAGTGTTGTTCACCTCTGCAAACCATTTTCCAGTTTTTGAGCAAGTTGATAGAGCTATCATCAAGCATTCTATCAGCCATGAGTGTGGTATTATGTCAAAGGCTTTCTTGTAGTCTATCAGTGCCATACTCTGGCTGCTTTTCTTTGTTTTGCCCTTAAACGGAAAACAACCTGAGTAGGGTCTAGATAGACTGTTATTATTATTATTATTATTATTATTATTATTATTATTATTATTATTATCATTATTATTATTATTATTATTATTATTATTATTATTATTCCTCAGTAATTTTGTATATTACCTTAAAAATTAAATTTGCTGCACAGTATGACCCAGAAAATACTGTAACAATCTCAGATGAATCTAATTCCCCATCAAGGAAAAGGCAGGTCTCCCATTCTCCTCTGCATGGTATTGTAACGAGCCAAGAGTAGGTTGTGACTCAAAGGCGAGATGAAAGCAACTGAATAACTTTATTACGACACATCGAGTATATATACACATTAGGTCCCGGTAAGAAAGTCACAAAATGCAGACATGCTATTTTTTGTCAAACCGGCAACCGGTTCTGTTAGAAGTTAACAATGAAGTAGGCAGACAGATTAAAACAAGTTGCTGTCAGTGCAAGGGGAGAGCAAAGATACAAAGGATAATATATATAAAAAAAGAGAAATATCGTCACTATGTACGCTCGTGTGACACACGGGTGGTACATGGCTCTCCCCCTAAAAATGACATACTTTACATGTTAAATAGGGCGTCCTGATCTAGAGAGCCGAACTGTAGGGAGGTCATCTGGTAGGAGATAAGCAGGTTTTAGAGGATCAATGGAGACCCAGTCTTCTTTGCCACGAATGTTTAGTAGGAATGCTTTCGGATTGCGTAAGATCCAAGGAAAGGTCCCGTGTAAGGGGCCATTACCAGTGGCTTGCTAGTGTCGTTGCGTAGGAAGACGTGCGTTGTAGAGAGCAAGACTGTCGGTATATGATGCTTCGTTGGGGCTTGAAACTCTGGCGGCATGGAGTAAATTTTATCATGACTGGAGATTGTTGGAGGAGGTTGAAGAAGGAAAAAAATCAGCAGGGACGACTAACGGGAGGCCATATACCAATTCAGCTTCCAAGACGTCCAAGGCGTCTTTAGGAGTGGTCCTTAGTCCCAGGAGGACCCAGGAAAGCTGAGTAAACCAGTTGGAGTCCTTGTACCAGGACATCAAAGCTGCTTTGAGGGTGCGATGAAAACGTTCAACCATTCCATTGGCAGCGGGGTTGTAGGCAGCTGTCTGATGTAGGGTGATGCCCAGGAGATTCGCTAATGATATCCACAATTGAGAGATGAAAGTGGTACCCCTGTCAGAAGTAATATGCTCAGAGATACCAAATCTTGCTATCCATCCTGAGAGTAAGGCAGATGTACATGAAGCAGACGTTGCAGTTTCCATTAGAATGGCTTCAGGCTAATGAGTAGTGGAGCGGTTGATGACGGTAAACAGGTAACGATATCCTTGTGATGTGGGTAGGGGGCCTACAATGTCGACGTGAATGTGGGCGAAATGACGCTGAGGTTGAGGAAAGGTGCCCACTCCGAAATCTGTGTGTCAATGTACTTAAGAAGTTTGGAAAGAAGTACAGGTGTGGACCTAATCCTTAGCATCCTTAGTAATGCTGTGCCAAATGAACTTCGTCTTCAGCAGCTGTGCAGGAGAACGGCGCTAGGGATGTGAAAGGCTGTGATAGGAAATCAAACACCTGTCAGCGTATGGGAGCAGGAGTGGCAGCAAAGGCTGGCAGAAAACGGTGATAATAGTTGATCATGCACAAGAATTCCTGCAGTGCTTTGACAGTCGAGGGCGTGGGGAAGTTCTGAACGGCTGCTTCCTTCTCAGGGAGGGGATGGACTCCTTCAGGAGTGATGCGGTGCCCTAAGAATGACACTTCGTTGGCACCAAAGGTACACTTGTCGTACCGGACTACAGGACCGTTTTGTTGCAGGCAGTCGAGCACAATACCCATGTGACGGAGTTGTTCCTCTTTTGAGGAAGAGCACACAAGTATGTCGTCCACGTAACATACACAGAAGGGGAGGTCCCCAAAGATGCCATCCATGAGACGTTGAAGAGTAGCCCCAGCATTACCAAGGCCCAAACAGGAGTAATTGAAGGTGTATGTACCAAAGGGAGTGGTGATGGTGGTCTTGGGGATGTCTTCTGGGTTCATAGGCACCTGATAATGCTCAGTTAGGAACTTTTTTATATCTCTGTACGATTTTAAGTTCTAGGGACCACCAAGGTCCTGCGTGCTATCGAAACAGATTTGTGGTTTTGGGGATAGAGTTCTTGCTGTAAGAAAGGTTCCATTGAAAAATTCAATGGAGTCATCTACACTTTGGAACTCCCCTGCATTGCTTTGTATATCACCTAATTTTATATTATTTTCCAATATATTTTTTTAAATTTTTCTGTAGCAATTTTTGTAACACTTTGGAACACAATTTCCAATGTACTCCGGTTGAAATAAAAAAAAGACAATTTGAACTCACAATGGAAAGGTTAATGTATAATAAACTTCTGGTCTGAATATGAAAAAATGCAGGCTCTCCTGTATTAAGCAGTCAAACATCCTATTCTGTGAGAATTGAAATAAGGTTGCCTTTAAATTTGTTAAAACATCACTCCATTAAAGTTTTCTACCAATCAAATCTTCAAAAAGGAGGCCGTGTTAGGGAGTTGATGAAATATCTCAACTAGATCCTCATGCAAAACCTTATTATTTGGGGGTGAATACAGGGAATAATTTGTAGAAACTTTTCCTATATGTGGGTAACATTACAGTGGACATACTATAACCTTCCTTTATTACTCTTACTTCGTTGGTTATCAGGTGCTCATTAGGTTTTATAATCACGTAGACACAATGGGGGGGGGGGGGGTATTTATGAATAAGAAGCTCTAGTTCTTATTAATTCAATTGTAGTATATAAGTAAAAATAAGACTATTTACTATGTGATTATGGCGATGAGATCTTACCCTTAGAATTTTGATTTGTAAGAAATTCCATTTGATAATTTTATATATGTTCTTGATATAGTGGGCCTGAAACTTGTACTTTTCTTAATTGGCTTCCTTATTCCATGTTTTGGAGCCTGACGAACATCTGCATTAATGAGATTTAAATGACTTGAGGCCTTTTTATATACTCTGGTTCATCATCAGCTTCATCCAAGTTGCAAGAGGATAGAAGATCATATAATATTTATGATTGTATATAATCTCAAGAGTAAGGGGAAAGAGATGGAAGTTTCTCTCTCCACCATGCAATGTTGAAGAGCAACTAATCTAGTTTTAATGACTGGTAGCACTTCATCTGGTTGGACCTCTCTTATATTTGGCAAAGTTGTAGCCATTGAGAGTCCCTTACTGCCATCTTCTGTAGAAAAGAGAGATTAGGCCAGAATATACCTGCTTCAAGAAAGCTAGCAACTCCTTCAGAGTAGATTTACTTGGTTCAATAAACTTTGTTCATATATCATTTGGCGCTGATTCATAACACTGTCCTTACTTTTTCTCACATGGTTGAGTCTCTC
>NC_090760.1:34245056-34260056 GCF_036898095.1 Palaemon carinicauda | reverse complement strand
ACAGCCCCCTAATTTAGCAGAGATTTTGTCCTAGAACAGGACCACAACTCTGCATGCCACTAGCCTTAATGACTCCTCCCTCAGTGAGTCTCACCACAATAATGAATTAATTTCTAAGCTGCAACTAGGGTTATAATTTCACTTTATTTTGATAGTATATTAACGTTAAGTGCCACACAGAAGTAAGCATGCTGGTTGTGAAGTAACAACAAAAATTGTAAAATGCAATAATAGTTAAAGTTAAGTGACCTATGTTATTATTATTATTAAATGCTAAGCTACAACCCCAGTTGGAAAAGCAGGATGCTATAAGCCTAGGGGCTCCAACAGGGAAAATAGCCCAGTTAGGAAAGGAAATAAGGAAAAATAAAATATTTTAAGAATAGTAACAATATCAAAATAAATAATTCCTATTTAAACTATAAAAAATTTAACAAAACAAGCAGAAGAGAAACTAGATAGAAAAGTGTGCACGAGTGTACCCTCAAGCAAGAGAACTCTAGCCCAAAGCAGTGTAAGACCCTGGTGCAGAGGCTATGGCACTACCCAAGAATAGAGAACAATGGTTTGATTTTCGATTGTCATTCTCCTAGAAGAGCTGCATACCGTAGCTAAAGAGTCTCTTCTACCCTTACCAAAAGGAAAGTAGCTACTGAACAGTTACAGTGCAGTAGTTCACCCTTTAGGTGAAGAAGAATTGTTTGGCAATCTCAGTGTTGTCAGGTATATGGGGACAGAAGAGAATCTGTAAAGAATGGGCCAGACTATTCGGTGTCTGTGTAGGCAAAGAGAAAGAATCGTAACCAGAGAGAAGGGTCTAATGTAGTACTGTCTGGCCAGTCAAAGGACCCCATAACTCACTAGCAGTAGTATCTCAACGGGCGGCTGGTGCCCAGGCCAACCTACTACCGTGCAAAAGTTATCTGGCCGTTGGATCAGCGTCTTTTTCAGAATACATCGTGTCAAACTCAAAATATAGTGGACATCTTATCCTCTGAGTGAGGATCCTAATCGGCTTATCCACAAAAGTAGATTAAGCTCTTGAATGCCAGAAGAATTGCACTGTACCTTTTTAAGAAAGAGACCATAACCTCAAGCAGCAGAGTTGATGATGAACGATTCCATATTAACAATGATAAACAAAAAAAAGAAAAAAAATGTATCACGTTGATGGTGTGTCTGCCTTATATTTAAAAAAAAATCATTTTGTGTATGAAAGTCTAGTTTGGAATTATGTTACTACCATAAAAAAGTTATCTTTATTAATTCCTATTGCTTATTTATTTTTTGTCTGATTCTCCTTTTGGTGCGTACGACTTGACTTATTCCACGATAGAATAGACTTATTTTTGTAAAGTGTGCTTTATTGCTATTACCACTATTTTTTCTCAGAGCTTTGCTCGTATTCCCTGACTAAGACCCAAGTATGAGGTTGGTTTTGAATAGTTTACATAACTAATCACCAAGTTTTGTTTTGCTTATAAAGTATGAGACTTTGGGACATTCAGCGTAATATTCTCAGAGCTCAGTATTATTTTTCAAGTGTAACACACTTATGTAATATAATTAGGTTAATTTGGGAGCTCAGGAATTTATGTAATTGTCTAGCTGTAATAATATATATGTATGTATATATATATATATATATATATATATATATATATATATATATATACTGTATATATATATATATATATATATATATATATATATATATATATATATATATATGTGTGTGTATATGTATGAATATATACATATACATATATGTACAGTATATATATATATATATATATATATATATATATATATATATATATATATATATATATAAATATATATATACATACATATATATATATATATATATATATATATATATATATATATATATATATATATATATATATATATACATGTGTGTGTGCGTGTGTTTGTGTGTGTATGTTTTTTTGTTTGTTTGTGTGTGAGAGAGAGAGAGAGAGAGAGAGAGAGAGAGAGAGAGAGAGAGAGAGAGAGAGAGGGAGAGAGAGAGAGAGAGAGAGAGACATATCACATACCACAATAAAAATAAAATGTGAAATATATGAAATATTTAGATCTTACTTTTAACCTTCTTTCCCTCCAGTTCTTTTTCCTATCCGTGACTCTCTTCCATTTAAGGATCCCCTTTGCCTTCAAAAAGAAAATAATGAGGTTATTATAGAACCTCGAGACCTACACCCTTTGCTATAAACCCTAAAGCGATGCCCCTCGAAAAGCGAGGTCCCATTTTTCTTTTCAAGTGAAGTGGCCCAGAAATGTTGAAGTGAAATCAACTATTGATTCCATTAACTCTATAGGCCGAGAGGGATTTTAGATGTGAAAGTAAACGAGCTATCGGGGTTCTTTTTATCTCTCTGTTTTCTTATACGAATGGAAGAGCAGCGAGGATTAAGCAATGAGGGATGAAAAGAAAATTACTTTTTGAAATAGGAAGGAAATAGATGAAGAACCTTGTCGTATGATTTTTAGGCTTCATCATTTCAAGTCTCCTATTTTCCCGTCACCATTTATTTTATGAAAATAATGATGTTCACATAGCTCAGTTGCTCCCATATATCCATACTTACGAGGACGTTCTAGTATCAACAATATCTATAATTAAAATTATACAACAATGCGATGCACAATATTCTTCATGCAAAATATTCAGATAGATCTATCTATATTTACTGCGTCCATTAAACAATATATTATATAACTTTTTCCTCCATGAAATAATAGGGAGTTATGAGGGTAGATTATTTAAGAAAAGATAACGGGAAGATGTATGTCACAGATATCTTATTCCTGAACATGATACCTAATATATTTCCGATAAACACAGCATTGACATACATATTCTGAAGATGAGCTTTGCCAGATATGATAACATTCAAATAACATCAGACTTGTATCACAAAGCATCTGATTAACCATGTAGGAGGCAACGAATGTTTATCCAATACTGTATCTATTACTAACATTTTATCCACATTGTTTACACATTCCCAAGTTTTATAAATGCCTTCTACTAGTTTTCCATTGTGTGCTTTGAGCGGAAATTGCACTATTATCCGCTTAAGAATTCGGTTTCTTTGTTTGTTTTACCAATACCGATATTTGTTTTAAATTGCTTCATTTCGCTTTTGGGGTTTTCGAAAATAATTCATATATACCGCTGGATAAATATTACCCTTTTTCAAACATCTGTTGAATGCATAAGATAGATAGTATATTTTAATATATGCTAAAGAAACAATTTCTTCAAATCAAGTTTAGAAACAAATCATGCGTTATCATAGGAATTGTTATTTGTATAACAATTTTAATTTCCTAATTCCATGGATATAATTTTTAGAAGTTTTTAACTAATGCAAGTCTTTACTTTCATTCTCGTTTTGCAATAAAGTTATAATCATTAATCATGATAGTACAAAGAGTTAACACTTATTCAAGATTTGGTTTTTCGCTATGGTGAATTATCTTGCCATACACAACATTAAGAAATAGATATTAACCATTAATAGATATTGGTTTCTTCAAAATTTCATATTTTCTGGAAAAACATATTATTATTATTATTATTATTATTATTATTATTATTATTATTATTATTATTATTATTAGCTAAGCTACAACCTTAGTTGGAAAAGATTATAACATTAAAGCCAAGGGCTCCAACAGAAAAAGTAGCCAATTGAGGCAAGGAAATAAAGAAACATAGAACAGTGTAACTGAGTGTATCCTCAAACTAGAGAACTCTAACCTAATGCAGTGTAAAACTACGGTACACAGATTATGGCACTACCCAAGACTGGAAAGAAAACATTTAATTTAGTAGTTTCCTTCTTTTACAGGAACTGCTTACCATAGCTAAAGAGTCTTATCTATCATTACCAAGTGGATATAGTCACTGAAAAATTATTTGAAGCTGAACCCTTAAGTGAAGAATAGTTATTCAGTCATTTTAGTGTGGTTAGATGTATGGTGAAAGAGGAGAATGTATAAAGAATAGGCCAGACTATTCGGTATATGTGTAGGAAAAAAAGAAAAGTTGGCCGTAATCAGAGAGGCATCCAAAATAATACCATCTGGACAGTCAAAGTGCACAATAACTCTAGCAGTAGATTCTCAACGGGTCACTGTCACATATTATGAGATTCAAACTTAAAGCACAACTGATTACATATCACAAACGGAAACATACTGTATATCCTTGCTTGATAATATGTAACTACACTCCTAAGCAATGTTTTTGACGTACTAAATTTAAAAGATAAAGTAATCATGATAAAATATCCCGGTAAATATATTCCATAGTTATAATCCTAATCACAATGGGCTAAGCTTCATTCTCCACGCACATCGAAATATGATACACTGAAATATTCTATTTCATCTGACTGACTTGATTAATATTTTATGTAATTTTATTAAAGAAGGCTTTCACATTGCTTTACCTCTGTAACGCTCAAAATAATTCATTTAAAGATATAATTCAATTTGGAATAATTTTGGAACAAATCAATGTTTCCAAAAGTTTTATAAAGATGTTGAAATCTAAATACAATATTTTGTAAAGAATAATTAGTTCAGCAATATAAAAACCTTTAAGTATATAACCAAAAACAAATTCCATAGTGCTCAAGACTTAGAATTTTCTTTTGTCTAAAATTATATGTCATCACGGCCATTAAATAATTCATAGACTGCCATCAATCTCCCACACTTTGGCCATTAATCTTAAGTGTTGTAAGAGGGGAGCGTGGGCCAAATGGGGAAGATTTTCAACAGAGATTTCCTATCAATCAGCTGCCCCTTTTTCTTGTGCCTCGCATCGAAATTAGTCAAGTGGAAAACTGACGAAAACGTAGTCGTGTCACATCAGCGACATGTTCAAACGAAAATATCCAGAGCTATACAGTTTTTTTTACATAATTTCCTCAGTATCTTTACATATTTTGTGGTGTATTATTGATATTTGAGAAATTTTTATAGTATGCTAAGGGTTTAAACTTTAAATTTATAGCCCATTTTAAGTTTCTAATCTATCTGTTATTCATAGCCTATCTTTATTCGGTTGTGTGTTTCTCGTTCGGGCCATAATGATGGGAACGATGGTTTCCATAACGCATATACATTCCTCTCACGAGGAAAAATTATATTGATTAAATTTTTATTGAAATAACATACACTGTGGCTAGTTGACCGGTTCTAAAAACGATAATTGACATGTGGAAATCTCTGACTAGTAAGGATATGTTTAACATGATATCTACTTGTAAATTTTCATATAGGGAAACAATTATCGCTTCTACCTTCAATACAATAAAAAATTTTAGATGTTGTGAACATTATAATTTTCGATAAATACATACTTACTAATAAGCATACACATACACACAGATATCCATGTATATATATGTATATATATGTATATATATATATGTGCGTATATATACATACATACATATATATATATATATATATATATATATATATATATATATATATATATATATATATATATATATATATATATATATATATATACAGTATATATATATATATATATATATATATATATATATATATATATATATACTGTATATATATATATATATATATATATATATATATATATATATATATATATATATATTTATAGATATATATATATATATATATATATATATATATATATATATATATATATATTTATATATATATATATATATATACATCGGTACTCCCGTATATATACAGTATAAATATGTATATATATATATATATATATATATATATATATATATATATATATATATATATATATATGTGTGTATATATATATATATATATATATATATATATATATATATATATATATATATATATATATATATATATATATATGATGGAACAGGACAGATGGCCAAAGATAGTGCTGCATGGTCAAGTGGCCGGAAATAGACCGAGAGGACGACCAAGAGATACATGGGTGAAAACCTTCAAGAAAGCAAATAGAGGCGAGACATTTCAGCAGCTGGCACAGATGGCATTGGATTGGAGTCTGTGGAGAGAATGGCGATATCAGATGCAGGACCCAACCCGGAGAATTCCGGACGGGATTTAGTGAGTGAGTGAGATATATATATACATATATATATATATATATATATATATATATATATATATATATATATATATATATATATATACATATATATATATATATATATATATATATATATATATATATATATATATATATATATATATATATATATATATATATATACATATATATATATATATATATATATATATATATATATATATATATATATATATATATATATATATATGTATATATATTTATTTATATATATATATATGTGTGTGAGTGTATGTATCTTACTTTTAACCTAATGACCCAGCTGCACATTGGTGACTACCAGAGGAAGGACCAGCTCCCTCCTGCCTTCCCCCTCACTGCTCTCTCTTACTGTTACAATTCTGTCTACCGAACTTGACGATTCGACACACTCCGCCTCAATATTATTTGCCAGCGGAGTTGCATTCACCTGGTTTCAGTGTGCCGAAGTCCAGTTTTACATCAAGTGTGTGACTCACTCATGTATCAAGGTAGACTATGTTCTCGATGCGATTACCAAGGACACTTTCCCGTAAATCTCCAACTGGCTTTGCGAGCAAGGGGACAGCCCAATAGCGTACAATGCCCTCAAAACATACCTCCTGGAGCAGGTATCGCCATCACCAGCCGCTCGTATAGCCAAACTTTAAAGGTCTCTCAACAGCTGTTGAGACCAATAGGCTTCTGCTTTCCCTCAGGGAAATGACCAGAATTGCTCGCCTGTAACATGCCACATACATCGCTCCTCGAGAGGTGAATCTATTTCATGCCCTTTCGGTACAATGCTTACCTGAACCTGTACGCTCCGTCATACCCAATGTCGATATTTTGCTCATGAAGGACTTGATGACCAAAGTTGATGCCACTTCAACACTTTCAATACCTCCATCAGTGCTTATACTTTTGAGGACAAGGACAATAATTAACATCGAACAAAGCTGACATGAATGATGTAGAACACAGAAAACCACCCCATTACGTGCTGCAGTGGTTACAAGACCCCCACCACGCACCACTCACTCACACCCCAACTAACGACCTCTACTGCTACTTACTAACAATCATTGGCTGCAGATATGCTACTATCTCTCTAGATTCAGGGCTGCTGCAAAGAAATGTGCAAACAGTTGTCAGTGGCTAAAAGACGTGTAAGTAGGCTATTGCTTGTTTGGTGGCCTCCCCTGTCATTAGTCTTTTCTTTTCAGATGATGCAGATACGGGCATGCGATTTTTGGTAGGCATGGGTGCTTGTTGTTCTCTTCTGCCAAGGCCACTCTCCAGGACACGACGTAGTCTGTCTAAGTCTGACGACGTCCACCTGGTAGCTGCAAATGGATCTATGATACCCAGCTACTGTTACGAGAGCATCACATTATTGTTGTGGACCACCAAATACCATTAGAAGTTTCACATTACTGACCTCACATGACCAATCCTCGGTGGGGATTTCCTCTCACATTTTCAACTCTTGGTTAATGTCACTCACCGATGGTTAGCCATTGGAGACTTAATCATCAGCACCTCTTCAACCTGCCCACTCTGACCTCGCCCTCCACAATAGAGCGCCCATGGATGCCTACACTCTACTCCTCACATCGTAACAGGAAATCTCCTGTCCAGAACTTTGCAAAATGCCCACAGTTCTCACCAAACACGGTATTCATCACCATATCAATACGACTGGGGCCACAGTGTTCACCAGATTCAGGAATCTGACACCCGATCATTTGGCAGCCACTAAACAAATGTTAACTGGAATGGAAGAAATGAGCCTTTGCCAAAAGGCCTTATGCCCATGGTTTTTATCTTACACATCGTCCTGAAAAAAAGATGGCTCCCTCCGTCCATGTGGAGATTAAATGCGTCTGAACATGCAGACAGAACAGGATCACAATCCCCTCCCAAATATCACCGATGTGACCTCCCACTTGCACAAAGCGAAGATTTTCTCATTGTTCGACCCCCTGAAGGGGTATTATCAGGTGCCAATAAATCCAGAAGAAATCTCCAAGACTGCCATCAACCCCCCTTCAGTACATACACCTTCAATTACTCCTGTTCTGGCCTTCATAATGCTGGGGCTACTTATCTATGCCTCATTGACTGCATCTTATAGGATCGCCCCTTCTGTGAATGTTACTGTATTTAGCAAGTGGATATTTAAAGCATAAAAGGTACACTGATAAATAAAAGTATAAATAATGAAAACAACATATCAGATTAATAAAAATCTAGAGTCTTAGATCTAAAATGCACCGCAAGTGTATCACACACGCTCGTACATTGTAACGGTACTTATTTTTTTCTTGTATATTGTCATTATTGCTCTACCCTCACACTGATAATTAACCTGTTATGTCTGCATATGCTTGTATCAATCTATTTGAATTTTTGTGACCTTCTTTCACTGATAATCTTGTTATAAAAGCTTGCTGTCTGTTGAAATAAAGTTGCAAAAGTGTAGACAGATTGATACAAATAGATACAGGCATAAACAGGTTATCAGTGCAAGGGGAGAGCGATAACAAAAAAAGAAAAAAGAAAAAAAAAAGTGTACGAGCGTGTATAACACACATGCAGTACGCCACCCTCAGACTTGACAAACAGTTTGACTGTTAGCGAGTTGGTATGAACATATAGTTTTGTTAATATTCTATTCTCCTTTTATGCATCTGTTGAATTAACGGTATCCTAACCTTATATTTATATCATATCATCTGACCTTACTCTAAATAAAGATGAGAATACAAAACTTCTTAGCCGACTGCATAAACCAACTTTTACATCAAGTCAGTAACTTTTATGCTTCACTTCCATCAAAAAATCATCTAGTTTTTCTGAACAGCTTATCTATAACTGGAAATCTCAATTTTCCACAGATTACATTGCTATTGATTCAATCATAACATTTATCAAAGTTCCTACATGCAACCCACTGGCTTCTCCTTGTACCTTCAAACTTTACAAATAACTATTTCACAATAAACACTTGATCCAATCAATCTCATCCTTGTCTAAACTAAAACAATTCTTCCATTCTTGGTCAATAGGAAACCTGTGTTCTTACTCTTATTTATTTTTAATAGACAATCAAGCAGCTTATATGAGTTTCAAACTGACATGATGAAGCTGCCTATTCTCGTAGCCTTTTTATACAATTAATCCTGTTAATTACTTTTCTCTTCTAATTATGTGCCTGGTAACTACATCTGAAATAAGTGTACGCTGTTAGCGGTAGAAGTACATCCGGGATACTAGACTTTATAATCTAAAATTTATTTGTAAGATAACAGTTCTAGTTACTCTTTGGACAATAAGTCCTTCTGTTTGAGGAATTTGTTTCTATTATTGGCGATAATATGCTAAGCTGTCCATTAGGATTGTACATGGCACTGTTGAATATCACTCACTTTTGAAGGGTATGAGGCCGCCTTAATTAAAGAATAATTCAATTTATCTTTTGATATACAACATCCCACATGTAAGAGTTTTGGCAAGATCAAACGTTAAAAAAAAAAAAATGATAAATAAAAAAACCTGGTGGGCATCTAGGATTGAAAGATCAAGACTGATTTCCAGCCTACTGTACAGTGTGCTATTTCAAAATAAAGGCGAGTATATCAGGATGATCACTCATCAGAAGTTAAACAGATGAATTTTTCACACAAGTTATCCAATGCTCCCAATTAGAAACTAAATACAGGATGTAGCAAATGTCAAAACTCCATGTTATGAGTTTGATTGATGCACTGAAGGAAGAAAAAAAAATTATCATGAACAGTTCAATGACTCAGTGTAACCATTTTCAGTTGAAATGCATTATTCATAGCAAAAACAGTGGGATTATATCCTGTTTTTACAAGAGATTAATCACTCCTGATGAAATGAAAATAGCCAATTGCAGAATCTGGGGAAGGGTGGCTAATTAATCATCAGATGGTCAATGAAGTTATTTATAAAACCCGACTACTCATTAAAAAGACTTTAATAAATTACATTCCTCCATATGCCATTTCAAAAATTAAAGATTCCTACAGCTCAGAGTCTCTAAGGTCAAGGTAGACCAAAAATGCTGGCTTGTATAATTCTGAAAAAAAAATAAGAGACTTTTTTCTTTGGAATATGAAAGTTATTAGGTAAGTGGTATAGCATTACTATATTAGGCTATTCTGAGTCTATTCAGCACTACCCTCTAAAATGTAATATGCATTTTATATGCAAATATTTTAAACAGCATCGCAACAGTAACTTAGTACTGGACGGAAGTCATAACTCATACTAGCATTGAGTTCCAAACAACAAGAAATCCCCACTCGTAAAATAATTGCCTGACTGAACTCCCATGCATCAGTTCATTTATCAATAGCAATTAAAAATTGAAGACATTTTGATAATACTGTAAATGTCACTTCACTAAAATGAATTTAAACAGCAGATGAATTTAAATGGTAAACTTTAATCTTAATGCATTGATACAGTAAACACATCTTTTTATAAATAACATGAATAAAATGTGTACTGAGAATTTACGTTAAAATCCCAAAAAAACCTTTAGGAGAATGAATTGGTACTAAATAATGATTATGTACTGTAACATACACAGAACATTGAACAAATTACAAAGATGAATGGTAAATACAAGCTGAAAGTCAACAGATACAGACACAAGTATGCAGTAAGAAAGTAAACAGAAGGAGAGGTGCAATACAGCACTGGACGTGACATTAAATTAAATGCTACCGGTTTCTGGTGGTTAATGAGTCAATAAATGCCAAGTCCTATTCTCTTCACAATACAAATAATATTTCTATTGCAAAGATGAAGATTTTAAGAAGTCCGATGGGTCCCTTTCATAATAAATTATGTCTGTCCTAAAGATCATGATCAACAATTAAATAAATGTATGTTTTCACACTATTCTTCATCATCGAGATACGAACTCTTAAAAGTGGGCATCCTAGTGTTGGGGATAGTTGCATTGCAATAGTGAGAGATAGTTGGTATTCAGTTTAAGTCTCATAATCCGTGTCATAAGCCTACTTGGGACGCGCTGATATACAAGTTATACTTTCATAATATGAAAAATAAATGCTAAAATAACTCATTTGCTTATCAACACATAACTGAATGTTAGTGTTAAAGGAAATAAAAAGTAAATAGCCTATTATCCACAAAATTCACACTGGCAAGTATTTTGTAGAATTTGTAGACTTGGAAACTGGTTTTCAGCTGCGGACAGCACAGATATCGCAATGGTAGCTATTAACTAGCTAATTAACTGGTTTGCAATCACACTCTGAAAGCATAATTTTATAGTAGAAGTCCATATCAAGTTTGCCAGTTGTATTTATACGAAAATCCCACTAAGATTTTATTTTGTTAGTTCAGGTCCAAAGTCAACAAAGGGTAACGTAGGTTGAATTGGCCCGGGAATTCACCCTCTTTAGTAAGGCGTGGCAGCAACGGATGGTAATACATCACGTGATTGTCGTCCACTGCTTGTTTACTTTAGTCTTTAGCCCAGGTCTCTGCATGCGTTCCGACCAAAGACTATATACTGAAGGAAGATAGGAAGGCTCAAAATAGAATGTTAATACGCTAGTTGGCAACTCCAAAGTGAACACAATAGTTGGTTGCTCCGATTTCAGATGGCGTTGTAGGTATACATCGTTTGTCGTCTGTTTGTTTATATTCAGAATTTGATAGTTGACTCAAACGAAAAAATGGCGCCGACAGTAAAGAAGTCACACAAGTGTGTTGTGTGCCATAAACAAAAAGAAACCGATCCTCATTTGGTATTTCACAGGTTCCCTAAGGACAAAGAACGGTGAGTCCAAACAGTATAATACATGCAGTATGTGCTGCTAATGAGTAAGCCTCACTGATATTGGATGTAAGATTAAGGCAAGGCATCCACAGTAAATCTCTTTTGTTTTTCATTTTTTGTTGGTTTGTATGCTACCTTATATCTATTTCCAACCCCCTTTTGATTATTTTTGTGTGTGATACAATTTTGTGTTATTTTGATCCTTTTGATTGTACATTTATACATTTATTAGTTTATAATACTAAACTATACATGATTGCATCATGCTTTTCCATTTCAATAAAAAATAAAATACAATTGTGTTTTTATACACCTAATATCTCTCCATCTTACAATGGCCTACAAACTGTAATTAAATGTATGCCTACACATAAGCATTTGTGGCTAAGTTTAACAAATCAGATATACAATATGTTTTAATTAATCGAATGTGGTATTGTATAGAACATTTAAAAATGGTTGTAATATACTGTACAATACTTGAATTTGCAAGAAAATTAACTAAATCATAAGAGATATAGCTATTGAATTTCTGAAAAATAGACTGAGAAACATAATTTGCAATTTAGTTACCTAAAATTTAAGAATATCATGAATATATGAGTAAAATATACTGACATAGTAATGCAAATTATGAACAAATATGGCGCAAAATTTACAATCGAAATCCATCCTATAGCCTATACCCGTAAGCATTACCGCTCTGAATGTTTGGTTGCTCGCTCAACAGATGGAGCCATTCGTTTCGCATGGGAGTATCTGGCGTCTTTTCATAGCACGCTCATTTGTGTGTTAAAAGCCTGAGCCTTCCTATCTTCCTTCAGTATATAGTCTTTGGTTCCGACCCTCCACAAATGAATAGCATAAAGTGCGCCCCATGGAGCCAACTGCCAAGCTGAAAATTTACTAATCCTGAATTACTTAGATTCCTAAAATGTCGTTTCGTCGGCAGAGAGAGAGAGAGAGAGAGAGAGAGAGAGAGAGAGAGAGAGAGAGAGAGAGAGAGAGAGACTGTAGCCTCCAACCATCAGGAATAATACTTGTGTCAGCTAGGTTTGGACTGGATTACAAGAATTTAGTTTGTATTACAACAGATGGGGCTCCCGCAATGGCAGGTAAAAAAAATCGTCTGGTAGGATTGTTTAAGGGTAGAGTGGAGTTTCAAAATATTAACAATACGCGATATGAAACGTTGAATACTGTTAACTAACAAGGTAGAACGACAGTGGAGGTCCTGTAGAGAGTGGGGTTCCCCTGCTATATGGGACCGGAAAAGCAGCCATCAAAGAAGGGAAGTCTTCTCTTATTGCCCTGCACTGTATTATACACCAGGAAGCTTTGTGTGCAAAGACAATAAATTTTCTACATTAAACCAATGTTCTTGTGAAAACAGTCAACTTTATTGGGTCAAAAGGTCTGAATCATCATTAGTCTAAAGAGTTACTTGCAGATACTGAACCACAATACTGGGAAGTGAAGTATTTTTGTGAAGTCAGGTGGGTACATAAGCAATAATGCTGAAAATAGCATATGGACTTTTGAATGAAATTGTGCTCTTCGTAGACATGAAAGGTAATTCCATTCCTGAAATGAATGATAATAAATGGAAGTGTGATTTGGCATTTTTTGTAGGTATAACAGACCACCTCTGTACCCTGAAGGTTATGCTTCAAGGGAAGTATTAAGTCATTAATGAAATGTTTTCCCTGATCAAAAGGTTTCTGACCAAATTACGGTTGGGGGAATCACAGATAAGAAATCAAAACACAGCCCACTTCCAAACATTAAACAACCACGTAACAAGCAATGAGTAGTGTCTGGAAAAAGGTGACAGGTTGGCAGCTCTACAAGAAGAATCTTCAATGAGATTCCATGTCCTTAGAAAACACTCGCTAGCTATTGAATTGTTGGAAAATATTACAGAGGATATACAAATTGACATAATTGAACTGCAGTTTAAAAATGAACTAAGAAATAGGTTTGGTGGTAGCTCCACATATCTATTCTATAAACAAAATTTATCAAACACAAAATATCCCAAACTATCTGGTCACGCAAGGAAGTTGATGGCAGTGTTTGGTAGCACGTAAGTATGTGAACAGCTCTTTTCGAAAATGAACCTGATTAAGAATAAATTTCGGTGTTAACCAACTGATGGACTCTAAGAAAGCACCTTAGGTGTTGCCACACAAACCATTCAATAAATTCAAAGTCAGCAATTCTACAAGATTAGGTTTCCATTTGGTTGCATACCGAAGGTTAGGATACTGCCATCAATTAGGTACACAGTTATCTAACATGCGCATTACAGATATCTAATAGTAATTCCTCCACGAGAAATATCCATATCAAATTCAAAAGGGTAGCTGGGTGAGGAATCAACAGTTTTTTCTTAACGATGGAAATATAAAGAATCTTAGTTCTTGAGATAATTATCTTGACATAGTTCAAAGAAGGATCTTTATTTTCTTTTTTATATATATTACATTCACATAACATTTTTCATCAGTTAAAAATACAAAACTAATTTTGTATTGAGGCCTCTATGTGCGGACCTCCCTAACATAAGATTCTTGACTAGTGACTTCTCTTTTGAATCGGTTACACACCCCTGCATCAGAAATGTCATTGCAGTATGTGAAATAAGTAGTTAGCTTTGTGTATATCAATACTTGAGAATGGACTACCCAAGATCTACTAGATTTTGGGAGTACCTAGAAATAACAAAATGTTCACACTGTTACCGATGGAAAGGAAAGGTAAGGTTAGAACATATCGGATGTAGTTTACCTTACTCAGCGCTTATATATTCATATAGGGCCTAGGTCTAGTCTAGGGTAGGACCAATCTAACTGATGGAATTCAGGTCTATGCAAACACGCATCATACTAAATACAGAAGAAAGCAGAGCAACTTTGCTAAACTTTGCTAAACCAATGCCAAAATACATTATTATTATTATTATTATTATTATTATTATTATTATTATTATTAT
>NC_090760.1:34227556-34240056 GCF_036898095.1 Palaemon carinicauda | reverse complement strand
AAACATTACGCCAACACATTTGATGATACTTCGGCAGAAAAATTTATGAGTAACCGTGAGTTTTGGAAGGGCTGCATATTTCATCGGACATTGACCCATACAGCAATGAATGGTATATGGAAAAAACTGAACCTCGATTCATACATGATGTTCAACCTTTTGAAAGGAAATTTTCAGAAATTTAATATCTGTGTTTAAAGAAATGCAGATGGAGTTGAAATGATTTTCTGAACAGATGATGGAGACTAACAAGTAACCACTAACAAACGAATAACTGTTGGAATTATAGTAGGAGCAGGAAATTGAAGAAAATCGAGAGATATCCATCGGGGATTTTGCCATTTACCAAAGCGTTTGTCAATCTTTCAGTCTTATGATCCCTCAGCAGACAGTTTTCCTAAAATAATTAGTGATATTAAAGATATAATCCTGCCATATAAGACAATTCTCGACAGCCATAAAAGAAGCACTGTGCAGCTCCTAGTAAAAGTAGTAAAACGAAAACTGCTGTCATCACCAGATCTTGACACAGAAGAACTACTTTCACCGATATCAAATTTGATGGAAATTGACCTCACGTAATAAGTACAACAATTACGGTATCATATTGACCACCAACCATATCATCCTCCTACTCGAAACAATTAATTCCTCGGTTCCAACCCCTTCTTCTTTCGAGTCCAATAAGCAGAACAGATAATAACTACAAGGTGAAGTGACCATTATTAATGCATTAATATAATTAATATTGCAGTTTATTGTACCATAACCTTCTCTCTCTCTCTCTCTCTCTCTCTCTCTCTCTCTCTCTCTCTCTCTCTCTCTCTCTCTCTCTCTCTCTCTCTCTCTCTCTGTGTTGAGATTTAATTCAATTCTTATATATAAAGTACTGTACAGTACCTGTATGTCACAAAGAAACTTATTTATGTAATTATGTGGATTTCCATAGAATGGTGGCAGGTTACAAATACATTTTAGTATTTTTCACGTCTATAAGAAATATGTCACTTAACGATGATAAAATTCCAAGTGCGTAAAAAATCACCTTACGTCTGGTTTCTTCGAATGCTGTAACAATGTTAAGGGGGGCAGTACTACACACACACACACTCACACACACACATACACACATGCACACACACACACACACACACACACACACACATATATATATATATATATATATATATATATATATATATATATATATATATATATATATATATATATTCAAATAAGCCATATATATTTATGATACATTAATGTTTGGATTCTCTTAACGACCTCAGGATCAAAGCCTCAGGCGAAATCACACATATATATATATATATATATATATGAAGGGGCTAGGGTTCAATCCCAAGTATGAGGTAGAAATTTATTTCTATTTGAACATGATATCTTGTTAATTTTCATCCATATATATATATATATATATATATATATATATATATATATATATATATATATATGTATATATATATGTGTATATATATATATATATATATATATATATATATATATATATATATATATATTATATACATATATATATCTATGTGTATATATATATATATATATATATATATATATATATATATATATATATATATATATCTGCAATGTAGTTTACTGTGTATGTCTGAATGAGAATGCGGATACACATAGACTACCTAATGTTAGCTTATTAGCTTAGCTGAGAATGTACAAATACAAAATTTTATTGCTTGTAAGTGTGTTGACTTCTCTATCTAATGAGACCAAGTGAACTTTCATCGTTACATACTTTTACTTGAGGTGATTTCCAAAGTCAGTAGTTGCTATGTGCAGTTACCGAGAAAGTTACTTAGTGAATTTTCTTATTGTACCATACTGAAATGTGCGTGAACCATGTGTAGTAGACAGTAAAACGAAAGTACTTCAAAAACAAATTTACAATAATTCTATTACATTTTCCTTTTATTGTAATTATATATATATTTTTAAATGAGAGTGAACTATGTAATCTTTAAAATAAACCATTGATCATAATCAGTATATTTCAGCAAAATGTTTCAGATGAGCAGCCATTAACAAATTCGATATTTCTTTTCTCCAAAATGCTTGCGCATAATACCTGTTTGGGGTTTTCCATAGTCAGTTTACTGAATTCTACACGTTACTTATATCCAACAGAAAGACAATAATGAAATAAGAGTATATAGCCAATTGGCTAAATTAGTATGCCAGGCATTTTGGAAAATGATTGCCATAGCTGTCAAAAGCACAATCTTGGGTGGCTCTTTATCTAGAACTGTTCAAAGTGCAATTTTCTACATGTGAACCAGTTTTGGTATCTTTATGACAAAAACAACTATAGATATGTAAAGTAATATCGAATTCTGCTGTAGGACTATTCGACAGAAATTTCTTCTGCGTCTACGTATAGATTTACATAACAAATTATCAACAGGACAATAATTTTCAGACTTGCATGTCTCATAAGAAGATGAATCTTATGAGTTCCCCAAAGCTTTATTCTTTGTTTTTTATAAACTATCTTTTATATCATATTTAGCATCGATGTTTATATCTGCCTCATTAACTCGTCTGTTTCAAAACTCTTGCGTTAATGCATCCATAAGAATGTTGAACGGTCATAGTAATAGAATACACGTTTTAATTCCAGTTTCCCACCAAAAAAATTAAAACCTATTTTTATTTCATGGGCTCTTTCGCTACCATCATAAAAAATAATTACTCTCAACAAATTACCATCCCAACGATATATTCTTAACACATTGCTCTACTATCAATTCTATAATTAGTTATTTTTCCCAAGTTTGTATATGCCAAATGATTCATGCCTGTATTTTCACGTTTTAACATAAATTTACAGTGGGTGAATTCAGGTTCTAGTCTTCTTGTCTTAAATAATAATTTAGTGAAGAGGTTAGTGACAAAGTTGCTGATCTTATTTTCCTTTCTAGACATCAGTAACTGGGAAATAGCGGATAAAATGTTGTTGTTTAAAGTTATATAAAACTGAAGAACACCCAGATGTCAATAAAAGCTGTGTCTCAGAATAATGGAATCTCATTTAGGCATTAGGAATTTTTAGGCAAGATTAAAATTGATAGAAAAAAAATGGTGAACGAATTAAAAACAAAAGTGGACAGATGGAAACAAGGAAATCCTTTTACGCCCTGATTACCAGTATTCAGGTGTATATCATTCGTTAATTAGCTTTCCTTATTTGACAAATAGGTAGCAAAAAAGTTCCATCTGTGCTCTTTAGGAAGATTCCTTATTACCGTTTATGGTCAGCTTAACAGAAAAACATAATTCATCGCTATGGGTATCTGGAACCCTTGAATCATAATGTGGTTCGTATGAAAAACTAAATGAGCAGAAATACCTTAAAATACCTTAGTACTGTCTCTCATAACTCACGACAAACACACAGAGAATGAAAAATATGAAAAAAAATATATAATCAAGCTTACATAATGTGAGGTCTACAACGACGCAGGAAAAAAAAATATATTTTTTTTAGTTAAACAGAGTACGGAGAGAAGAACGTTCTGTTATTTCATTTCAGAAGCAAAATATAAAAATCACGTTATCATTCCGGGGTTACATAATCGTGATACTTGCTAATCTTTATGCAGTTCAATTTATGTTCCTAACGGATGAGGAATGTGAATTAAGTCCAAACCATTTTAGTTAGTTGTACTTGAGCAAATAGATCAAATGCATTTGTTTTTTGAGAACATAAAATGTTTAAATGAAACTTTAAGTAGAATACTCCTCTTTATTTCAAAAGTTAAATATGGATCAATCTAATTGCGTAGAATATCTTCCGAATAAAATGTCTGTGTTCAGATTTGTTATGGTTTATGTTTTGTTTTTGAGATTTCATGAAAATAAATCGTAAGACAATGATTAATACTTCCTTAGAACTTTTAAAGATTATATGCAACCGTGTTACTCCATACGAATGGGAAAAAGGCACGCTAATAAACGAGGAGGATTGTGAAGTTTTGTTTTGGAAATATTTTCGTAGGGGACCTTCACGATCAAACGCTTAGAACTGATAGTATGAACTTTTTTATATACATTTTGTAATACTTTATTGTTTCTTCTTCTCCTCGTGTCTTCACTACTGGTCTGATGGCAGAAAACCTGAAATCGTTTAATCAATCACTACTTGTCCAGTCTTCCCAGTCTGACTTTGAAAGGATAATGGTAGATGGATTCCGTAGCAAGTATTGTTTAACGATCAAGGCTCAGTTTTACGTATTGTTCAGTCTTCTAACGTTTCAAATTCTAAAAAAATTATTCAAATGCATTCTCTCAATTATATCAACAACATATTGTCGAAGAAATCATATGTAGTTCATGAGAGGAAAATGTGAAAAAAAAAGGTTTTTGTATACAGTATGTAGATAGCGCAAGCTCTCGTACCCTAAATTGTTAAGGCTTATAACGCAATTTCTTATATATTCAGAAGATTAATCTATTATTTGGAAAAACAATTTCTTGTTGAGTCACAAACAGCTAATCCAATGACATAGACGTCCAGATTTTCTGCTTTAGTTCATCTTTCTCACAGAGAAAGCCTGTCCTTCAGGTCCTCTTTCCCCGGCTTGACTGTCCATTAATTTCCTTTAGGTCTCCTTTCCATCTGAAAGACATTCATCACTCTCCTTCAGGTCCGCTTTATCTCCACATAAAAAGTTCTATTACTCTACCTAAATTCCCCTTTCTATTAGTCTAACCAAACTACTTTCATTCATTTCCTCTTTCGCTTTGTATAACCCTATCCAGTTGTCGATCCATTTCTCTGTTTCAAGTCATCTTTCTTACACTATGACTTTCTCATTTACGCTTCTTTAGGCTCCTTTTCCCTACGGCCTCAGGTGTCTTGGCTATAACATCTCAATAGGTACTATCTCTTGTTCCGTTGGGCTCCTGCCTAGAGTCCCTCATCTTCTCGAACTACCTTGTAACCCGTCCCTTACTCCTCTGCAAGGATTATTTTCGGCAGAATTCAGCAATCCTCGGAGTGTAAGGTTGAGTCATTGTTTTTCCCATAAATCCGCGAGCTTTAGAATTATCCTCCTACTTATTTTTTATAGTATATCAAGTATGTTATTTCTCTAATAAGCATATATTCTATGTATATATATATATATATATATATATATATATATATATATATATATATATATATATATATATATATATATATATATATATATATATATATATATATATATATATATATATATATATATATATATATATATATATATATATATATATATTCAAATAAGCCATATATATTTTTGATACATTAATGTCTGGATTCCCTTAACGACCTCGGGATCAGAGCCCCAGGCGAAATCACACAAAGACAAGAGCTTGGCTCCGGCCGGGAATCGAACCCTGGTCGGCAAGCTTGTAAAGACAGTGACTGAGCCACGTAAAAATGTGCAAAATTTATATATGTATATATATATATATATATATATATATATATATATATATATATATGTATGTATATATATATATATATATATGTTATATACATATATATATGTATATTATATAATATATATATATATATATATATATATATATATATATATATATATATATATATATATATATATATATATATATATATATATATATATATATATATATATATATATATATATATATATATATATATATATATATATATACATATATACATATATGATAAATTTTGCACATTTAGACGTGTTTTTCATATTAAAATAAGCCATATATATTTTTGATACATTAATGTCTGGATTCTCTTAACGACCTCGGGATCAGAGCCCCGGGCGAAATCACACAAAGACAAGAGCTTGTGTCCGGCCGGGAATCGAACCCTAGTCGGCAAGCTTGTACAGACAGTGACCAAACCACTTGGCCACGAAGAAAGATAAAAAGGCAATGACAATTCTTCTGTACTTATACCTGTCGAATTCAGGTGTTTTGTACTTAGAATTGAAATCAACCCATCTTCACCATCGTATATATATATATATATATATATATATATATATATATATATATATATATATATATATATATATATATATATATATATATATATATATATATATATATATGCATATATATATATATATATATATATATATATATATATATATATATATATATATATATATATATACATATACTTATATAATAGGTTGGCCAAAGCCCCTGCCATCCGTTGAGATACTGCCGCTAGAGAGTTATTGGGTCCTTTGACTGGCCAGACAGTACTACATAGGACCCCTCTCTCTCTCGTTATGGCTAATTTCAGCTTTGCCGAGACATACACCGAATAGTGTGGCCTATTCATTACACATTCTCCTCTTTCTTCATACACTTGACAGCACTGAAATTACCAAACAATTCTTCTTCTCTTAAGAGGTTAACTACTGCTTTTTAATTGTTCAGTGGCTAGTTTCCTCTTGGTAAAGGTGGAAAAGACTCTTCATCTATGGTAAGTAGCTATTCTAGGAGGAGGACACTCCTAAATCAAACCATTGTTTTCTAGTCTTGGGTAGTGCCATAGCCTCTGTACCATGGTCTTCCACTTTCATGGGTTAGAGACTTCTTGCTTGAGGGTACACCTAGGCACACAATTCTATCCTGTTAATCTTCCTCTTGCAATTTGGAAGTTTTTATGATTTTTGTGTGAAAAAAATTATTGTAATGTTATTATCATTCTTAAACATCTCTTTTAGTTTATTTCCTTATTTCCTCTCCTTATGAGGTATGACGGCCGAGAGAAAGGTTATGACTCAAAGGTAGGATGCAATCAACAGAGTAACTTTATTATAGAAATATACAAAACCTCAAGGCAACAGGAAAATACATGTTCGAGAAAATGACAATGTTACATAGGCGAGACGCCAACACGTCTATTCTGGTTCTTTTTAGTGCGAGGGAAGAGCGCAGATACAAGTGTAATATATACAAAATAATTTATGTACGATCGTGTGACACACGGTTGGTACATGGCTCCCCCCCTAAAAATGACATACTGTACATGTTAAATAGGGCACCCTGCTCTAGAGAGGCGAACTGTAGGCGGGTCATCTGGCAGTAGATAAGCAGGTTTTAGACAATCAATGGAGACCCAGTCTTCCTTGCCACGAATGTTTAGTAGGAATGCTTTCGGACTGCGTCGGATCACAAGGAAAAAACCCGTGTAAGGGGGCATTAGCGGTGGCTTTGTAGTGTTGTTGCGCAGGAAGACGGGCATTACAGAATGCAAGTCTGTTGGTATGTGATGCTTCGCTGGGGGCTTGTAAGTCTGGCGGCATGGAGTAAATTTTCCGACGACATGACGTATGCGCTGGAGATCATTGGAGGAGGTTGTAGAAGGAAAAAATTCGGCCGGGACGACCAACAGGTCGCCATACACCATTTCAGCTGCCGGGACGTCGAGGGCGTCTTTAGGAGTGGTTCTTAGTCCCAGGAGGACCCAGGGAAGTTGAGTAAACCAGTTGCAATCCTTGCAGCGGGACATCAAAGCTGCTCTGAGGGTGCGATGAAAACGTTCAACCATTCCATTGGCAGCGGGGTTGTAAGACGTTGTCTGATGTAGGGTGATGCCCAGGAGATTCCCTAATGATGTCCACAATTGAGAGGTGAAAGTGGTTCCTCTGTCAGAAGTAATATGCTCAGGGATACCAAATCTTGCAATCCATCCAGAGAGTAAGGCAGATGTACATGAGGCGGACGTTGCAGTTTCCATGGGAATGGCCTTAGGCCAACGGGCGGAGCGGTCGATGACGGTAAACAGGTAATAATGTCCTTGTGATGTGGGTAGGGGGCCTACAACGTCGACGTGAATGTGTGCGAAACGACGCTGAGGTTGAGGAAAGGTGCCCACTCCTGAATCCGTGTGTCGATGTACTTTGGAAGTTTGGCAAGAAGTACAGGCGCGGACCCACCTTAGCATCCTTAGAAATGCCGTGCCAAATGAACTTTGCCTTCAGCAACTGTGCAGTAGAACGGCACGAGGGATGTGAAAGGCCGTGAATGAATTCAAACACCTGTCGGCGCAGGGGAGCAGGAATCCAAGGTCGTGGTCTGCCAGTACTGACGTCACAGAGGAGGGTGGTGTTGGAGTCGTCGAGGGGGAAGTCTTCCCAACGGAGGAGGGACGTGCAGGATGTCCTACATGCTTGATATTCTGAATCCTGTCGTTGGGCTTCAGCCAGGGCGTTGTAATCCAATCCCAGTTGAATGGCAGCCAACGTGTTTCTTGACAGGGCATCGGCAACGGGATTCATTTTCCTAGGGACGTATAGAAGGGTGCAATTGTATTCAGCCACGGCGGAGAGATGTCGGCGTTGCCGGGCGGACCAGGCATCAGACTGTTGAGTAAAGGTGTGCACCAGAGGCATGTGGTCTGTGCGGATGACGAAGTGCGTACCTTCTAAGAAATTACGAAAGTGACGGACAGCCAAGTGCACCGCCAGCAATTCTCGATCGAAGGTAGAATAGCCCGATTCTGCCTTGGACAGTTTTCTGCTGAAGAAGACCAATGGGCTGGGCGAGCCGTTGACCACCTGCTCAAGTACTGCACCAATAGCGACGTCGCTGGCATCGGTGGAGAGAAGGAGAGGGGCATGTGGGATAGGAAAAGTGAGAGCCGCAGTAGTTGATAGGGCCTTCTTTGCATTGCAGAAGGCTGCTTCTTGAAGGGGACCCCACTTCAGGTCCTTTGGCTTGCCCTTAAGGGAGGCATAGAGGGGAGCAAGAGTGGTAGCAATGGCTGGCAGAAAACGGTGATAATAGTTGATCATGCCCAAGAACTCCTGCAGAGCTTTGACGGTAGAGGGCTCGGGGAAGTTCTGAACGGCTGCTACCTTCTCAGGGAGGGGATGAATTCCTTCAGGAGTGATGCGGTGCCCTAAGAACGACACTTCGTTGGCGCCAAATGTACACTTGTCGTACCGGACTACAAGGCCGTTTTGTTGCAGGCGGTCGAGCACGATGCGCAGGTGACGGAGGTGTTCCTCTTTTGAGGAGGAGAACACAAATATGTGGTCCACATAACATACACAGAAAGGGAGGTCCCCTAAGATGCCATCCATGAGACGTTGAAACGTGGCCCCAGCATTACGAAGGCCAAAACAGGAGTAATTGAATTTGTATGTACCAAACAGAGTGGTGATGGCAGTCTTGGGGATGTCTTCTGGGTTCATAGGCACCTGATAATACCCCTTCAGGAGATCGAGCGTAGAGAAAACCTTTGCTTTGTGCAGGTAGGAGGTCACGTCGGCAATGTTTGGGAGGGGGTAGTGATCCGGTTCTGTTTGCACATTCAGGCGCCTGTAATCCCCGCACGGACGGAGGGAGCCGTCTTTCTTCAGAACGATGTGTACGGGTGACGACCATGTGCTGGAGGTCTTTTGGCAAAGGCCCATTTCCTCCATTTCGGCGAACGTCTGCTTGGCGGCTGCCAATCGATCCGGTGCCAGACGTCTGAATTTTGCGAAGACTGGGGGTCCCGTCGTCTTGATATGGTGATAAATACCGTGCTTGGCAGGAACCGTGCGCATTTGGCGAAGTTCTGGAAGGAAAACTTCTGGGTACGATGTGAGGAGGTGTGCGTAGTCATCCGTGGGTGCGCTGATGTGGAGAGCGAGGTTAGAGGGGGTGGGTTGAAGAGGTGTCGACAAGTACGAGTCTGCGTTGACCAATCGTCGGTGGGCGACATCGACCAGAAGGTGGAAATGAGAGAGGAAATCCGCACCGAGGATTGGCATTGTGACGTCAGCAACGAGAAACTTCCAATTGAATTTACCATTTCCGAACGATAATGGGAGGTTCTCGTAACCGTAGGTGGGTATCGCAGATCCGTTGGCATCTACCAAGCGGACGTTGGCAGATGTAGACAGACTACGTCGTCTCTTGAAGAGTTTCCTTGGCAAAAGAGAACAACAAGCACCCGTGTCTACCAAAAATTGCGCGCCCATTCCTGCATCATGTAAAAAGAAAAGATTAGAAACACGGGAGGCCACTGCCACGAGCGATGGCTTACTTACACGTTTTTTGGCCACTGATAATCCTCGGCACATTTCTTCGCTGTTGCCCCAAATCTGAAGTGGTAGTAGCAAAACTGCGGCAGATGGGAGGCAGTAAGTGGCTGTAGAAGTCGTTTGTTGGGGCGCGAGTGATTGGTGGGTGGTGGGTGGCTTTGTCGCCGCTTCGGCACGTCACGGGGTAGGCGTGTATGTCCTATGGCATTCATGTCAGCTTCGGTTGACGTTGAATAGGCATCCTCTTCGTCAGGGTTGGAGGCGTTGATGGAGGTCTTGAAGTGGCTGTCCATAAGGGCGTCGGCTTTGGTCATCAAGTCGTTTATGGGTAAACTATTGACATCGGGTATGGCATCGCGTATAGGTCCGGGTAAACGGCGTATCCAAAGGGCACGAAGTAGGTTCACCTCACAAGGAGAGCCGTCTGCGGCAGGTTGAAGGCGAGCGATACTGGTCATTTCCCTGGGGGCAAGCGAAGCCCTTTGGTCCCCCAACGGTTGTTGAGAGAGCTGATAAAGCTTCTCTATACGGGCGGCTGGCGACGGCGAGTACTGCTGCAGAAGGTATATTTTGAGGGCGTCATACGCTATTGGGGTGTCTCCTTGTTCACAAAGCCAGTCGGATATTTCTGGGAAGGTGTCCTCGGGTATTGCCGCGAGAACATAATCTGCTTTGGTGGTTGAGCGAGTCACGACCCTGAAGCGAAACTGGACTTCTGCGCGCTGAAACCAAGCAAACGCCTCTCCGCTGGCGAGCGGTGAAAGTTTCAATGGAACAGCCGCAGCGCCAACTTCCGTAGAGTCCGTCATAGTACCAACGATGGAGGGGCGAGGCGGGTGGGGGTGGAAGGCGGTGGGAGCGAGTCGACTTCCGGGGTCACCAATGTGACGGCCGAGAGAAAGGTTATGACTCAAAGGCAGGATGCAATCAACTGAGTAACTTTATTATAGAACACTCTCCTTTATATACAAAACCTCAAGGCAACAGGAAAATACATGTTCGAGAAAATGACAATGTTACATAGGCGACACGCAGACATGTCTATTCTGGTTCTTTTTAGTGCGAGGGAATAGCGCAGATACAAGTGTAATATATACAAAATAATTTATGTACGATCGTGTGACACACGGTTGGTACAGAGGCTATCTTCCCTGTTGGAGCCCTTGGGCATAATCTATAGCATCTTGTTTTTACAACTATGGTTGTAGCTTAGTAAGTATTTATATTCATATATATATATATATATATATATATATATATATATATATATATATATATATATATATATATATATGTTCCGATTTAAACAATTTAAAATCCTGGTAGATAATACATTTGATGCATATATCAGGTTACTAATTAAATCACTCCCTCTATTTAATGAAATGATGATCTAACGACAGCGGATGTAATAGGGGAGGATTCAGTTTAGTTTTAGAAGTAGTTTCAGATTTAATCCAGATTTTCAAGCAAGTTGTAGTTTCTATAAATATGAGTTAAAATTTCATTTAAAAGCCCTTACAATTAACTGTGCATTTGTTTCTAAATATAATATATTCTTATTTAATTGATAGGTAAATTAGAATAAGATGATATTAATCTCATTTTATAACATTGACGTAAAAACACTCTTGGGTCTACATTTGTATCATATGAAGTTTAGATTTCGTTTAGCCGAAATGAAACTAGAATAGCTTTCCAGAAATTATGTTAATACATTTAAGTACATTAGACATGAAATATTCTTTAAATTTTTCTGGTAGATTTTTCTGAAAAATTGCTAAATCAACAGTCACCGAACTGTAGTAGTGAGCTTTTAGAAACTATTTCAGTAAATATCTGAGTGTGTGAGTTGATAGCGTGAGAGTAACGTGTAGTAACATGAATCTTTCACAAGTATTATTGCCAGCATATAAGAAGAAACGAAACAATTCACTTGCTTTTATAACGATGGCCAGTATAGCTCTGGCCGTCTTTTTGCAATAAACAAGCTGTAGGATACAACGACTTTGACTAGGAAAATAATCAAGAAAAACAAACGTAAATTTTAGAAGAGACTGTTATCCAACAAAGAAAAAGAACAACAAAAAAGCACAACGTTAATTAGGCACTTGAACGAAAATCAGACTCACACGAATAGAAACACATATGTACATGCGACTCAAAATATCGAAGTTCATAAAATACCCAAATTACAGGCAACAATCGATGGGTTAGTAAAAGGTTTCTGGTGATCCAGGTTTTTTTTTTCAGAGACTACAGAGTGGCCACACATTGGTGGTCAAAGAGAGAATAATTTATTCAAGTGCTTGGACTGGTTGGCCACACAATTATTTTTGGAATTATAGCGCCTTAAGATAATGACTAATAGAGAAAAATACACTTTGCCTGGATCAAGAAAATGTGAATTTAAAA
>NC_090760.1:34219925-34227056 GCF_036898095.1 Palaemon carinicauda | reverse complement strand
GCGAGGTACTTCCTCCTCTATCGCTAATGGGAGAGGAGCTCCACCTACTCTGGTGGTGTCTTTATTCCGGTTAGGTTTTTCTGAGGCTTTGTTCCACTGGTTTATTTTAAGTACGGTGCATATACATACATACATTCATACATACATATACATATATATATATATATATATATATATATATATATATATATATATATATATATATAATATATATATATATATATATTATTAATATACTCTCACCGTTCGCTTTGTATTTTGAAATCTTTATGAAGACACCAGCCCTCTGAATGAAGTCTCACATGAAAAGCTGATATTATAATTGCAGCTTCATATACTGTACACACACACACACACACACAACACACACACATATATATATGTATATATATATATATATATATATATATATATATATATATATATATATATATATATATATATATATATATATAAAGTGTATTATATATATATATATATATATATATATATATATATATAATATATATTATATATATATATATATATATATATATATATATATATATATATATATATATATATATATATAAATATATATATATATATATATATATATATATATATATATATATATATATACTAATATATATATATATACATATATATATATGATATATATAAAATATATATATATATATATATATATATATATAGATATATATATATATATATATATATATATATGATAAATTTTGCACATTTTTACGTGTTTTTCATATTCAAATAAGCCATATATATTTTTATATATTAATGTCTGGATTCTCTTAACGACCTCGGGATCAGAGCCCCCAGGCGAAATCACACAAAGACAAGAGCTTGGCTCCGGCCGGGAATCGAACCCTGGTCGGCAAGCTTATATAGACAGTGACTAACCCATTCGGCCACACGAATGGGTTAGTCACTGTCTATATAAGCTTGCCGACCAGGGTTCGATTCCCTGCCGGAGCCAAGCTCTTGTCTTTGTGTGATTTCGCCTGGGGCTCTGATCCCGAGGTCGTTAAGAGAATCCAGACATTAATATATCAATATATATATGGCTTATTTGAATATATATATATATATATATATATATATATATATATATATATATATATATATATATATATATATATATATTATATATATATACATACACACACACGTAAATTTTTAAAGATAAATATGTATATATATATATATATATATATATATATATATTAATATATATATATATATATATATATATATATATATATATATATTGACATATACATACACACACACACTCACAACACACACACACACACACATATATATATATATATATATATATATATATATATATATATATATATATATATATATATATATATATATATATATATATATATATATATGTAATATTTAGAATAGTAATATTACATGTTTAAAACAAATGACGTAATATGTCATGTTGGTTGGAAGAGCTGGCGTGAGATTTGCTATGGTCAACTCAAATTGTGTACAGGATGTAAGATGCTAAGTTGTCATTCTTTCTTAGTGTCAACACATTAACTCTTCGTGTGAAAGTTTGTGACGTCACCGGATGCAGGTGTCTTCCGATTCCGTCACTTATCCAAATTAAAGCAAGTGTACGATTTTTGGGGATATCAGTAATTTGTTCAGTTCTTATCTAAACTTCACCAGAATTGGTCATGTGGACCAACACAGCTTCCTCCAGTGATGGAGATGTTTAACTCAGTTGTTTATATACAATAAAACTTAAAAACCACTAAGATGTGTTCAATAAACCATTTAAATACATCTGAAAACAACTCATACTCAAATGTGTGCTTAAGACAGTAGCACACCAATAAATGGTGGGCAGCGGTTTAAACTCAAAGACAGCGGTTAAACTCTAAGAATTTGAGAAATATCTTCAAGACTTCAAAATAAATAGCTGTAAAACCAGAGATATATCTTCAAGACTTCAACATAAAAGCTGTAATACCTGATAAAGATCTTCAAGAACTCAGAACTATCTACAAGAATCTACAATTTTGACTAAGTCCAACGAAAATGCTAACACCAACATATGTTAGTATACAAATAGAATCTTCAATCAACATCCTAGGAAACCCAAGGACTGGCATTCAACTATTGCAAAACATATCAGGAAGACCTACATTCTACAAGAAACTAGAACGAGACATCGCTAACAAAACATCAAGAGAGAGAGAGAGAGAGACGACTCGACTTCATATATAAGCTAAGTACAAAGATTTTGTATTCATTTCAGTTTGTGCAGTGAAGTGTAGTTATCACAAGTCGTTAGTCAATTATTACTGGGGTGAGTGAATTCCTAAACTTTGTTATAAGAAACTCCGAATTCTCATTTAGAATTTTTCTTTCTTTGTGCTAATTCCTTTTTCTTTCATACACTCTTGGGGGGAAATGTATTGGGATTAGTAACATTGTTGGGGGAATTTTATTATACATATGCGTTTACCGCAGTGGGGCGTCTGTACTCATATAGATATTTTGATAGGATTGAAAGGGGTCAAAGAGATAGAAAAAAAAAGAATACAGCAGTCATGGCTCCTCCTGTCAGCCCTACCCTGGACCTAGTGGTGTAGGCCAGGCTAATCCTCCTCCAATTGTGACGCTTGTAAATGCCAGGTCAGCAATCCTTCCTTTTCAAGGCCGTGTCAACGGGTTCTTGCCACAAAATGTGGAGTCATGGATTTCATCCGTTGATGCCCATTTAAATGCCAAACAAATCGTAGATCCTTTTGTACAATTACAAGAAGCTAAAAGTTTTATAGATTTTTCTAAGGGGGATGCGAGTGCGTATTTAAGAGGTGTTTCATTTCAGGAAGCAGTTACTTGGGATGATTTCAAAGTTAGGTTACGCGCGATCTATGGGGGTGAAGAAGCTTTGGATGTAGTGTTAACGTTACGAAATACACTTAATCAAGCCACTATGAATCGGCTTAATGTTGTTGAGAGAGCAGCTCTCATAGCTGATAGGCTTAACGAATATCAGGACATTTTAGGTAATTCCACTTGGGTTACTAACGATAATATCTCCGTGAAAGATTTTTTACGATTAATGTATTTAACTTGCATGACACTTATGTTGCCTGAAGCTTTAGTGCGGTGCTTTGATAAGAAGTTAATGCCTGCAAGTACGGAATTGGATGTCTATAAACAGATAAAGAAGCACATGTCCAAGTGTCCAGATCTCGATCCCGTGTTAACTCAAGTTTTTGCTAAGAATGAAACAAAACCACAAACAGTGAACGTAATTAATAATCCAGTAGCGGGAGTGACGTGTTACAACTGCAAACGTCAAGGTCACATAAGCGCAGACTGTAGAACGAAATTTTGTTCAGTTCACAACACAGGATCACATTCTTATAGTCAATGTTACGCGCGTAAGACACAACAATATCCTAGAAATACACAGTCAATTCCACAGTCAGTTCCATATGGAAATAAAAAGAAAAATCCTCATTTTAACAATAAGAAGAAACAACAAAATGTCAGTGCAGTTCAGAGTCCGAAACAAACAAACACTTCTTCAAATATCGCTGAGCCTGGGCCGTCAAACCAGACCTCGCAAAGTCAGCCTAATTTTCAGAATGTGCAGAGCAAAGCAAATACCACATAGTTAACTCTAGAGGGGAAGAGAGTGATGTTGGGTCAAGGTCATTTATGTCAACATCAATAGTATTGAATAATCAGTTTAGTGTTTTATCAGATAATTGTGAGACAATAGATTTTCCTATGAAACACACGGCCGAATTAAGTAAAACAGTGCATGTTCCCGTAGATTTGCAACGAATTCATACAATAATAAGCCAAAATGAGTTACGGCCAACCTTATATGCTGTAAATTTAGAACACAAATCCTTTACGTTATTTTTTGACTCTGGTAGTCCACGTAATATTATGGATTTGAAGACGCATCATTTGTTGTTTTCAAACTTTCCGATTGAAAAATCAGGAATCAGACTTTCAGGTATAGGAAATAATGAATTAAACGTCATAGGCATAACTCATATTCAGTTCAGAGTCGGTAATCGCACGTTTGCCGATACATTTGTTGTTGTGAAAAACATTAATATGTATCCAGCTGTAATTATAGGATACCCATCTATGGGAAATCAAAACATTATCTTAGCTCCTGCAAAGCACGGCGTGTATATCAAAGGGAAATTCTATAAGTCTTCTAATACTTTAAAGTCAGTTTTGGATAAAAAGGAGACGACAAATGTAACCGTAACGTACGTTGAAGAACCAATAACTTGTCTCACTAATAAAGAAATAATATACGCGACTCAGCAGAATTCTCGTTCACCCGTAATATCATCTTGCACGCAATATATCGAACCAAACATACCTTCGAATTTAATAGTGCAAATAAAGAAAACACTACCGGGATCTGAAATATTAATCCTTTCCGATACTTTGAAAACCAACGGATTGTCTGTCACACAAGCTATTTATACAGTAGGCTCACATCAGCAATGTAATATCGAAGTCTGTAATCATTTAAATGACACTTTAGTAATTCACAAAAATCAACATATCTTGGATGTAGAAGTTTATAAACATCGTATTCTTACCGTTGCTGAAATCAATCACTCTAAATCAGTTGCGGATGAATCCCTTTTACGATCTATTAAAAATAAAATAAGTAAGGACATTCAAGACGAAGAAATTCAGCAGAAAATTTTTGAACTTTTAAATAAATATACAGATGTCTTTTCCACTACGGATGGATCCTTAGGGAAAACAGATGTGATCGAGCATCAAATAAGGTTAAAAGACAAACAGAAAATTATATATGTACCCTCGTACAGACTCCCTATGAAATTCCAGAATGAAATAAATGATGAAGTAGGTAAAATGTTAGAGGAAGGAGTCATTAGAAAATCAAATAGCCCTTATAATTTTCCTTTAATAGTTGTACCGAAAAAAGATCGAACATGGCGTATCTGCGTCGACTTTCGTCGTCTAAACGAGGGAAACGATCCCTGATCGATTCCCAGTGCCATGTACTGACGATATTTTGTCTTTGTTAGGTCAGAATAAATATTTTACCAGTCTGGACTTACTTAAAGGCTTTCACCAGATATCATTAGAAGAGGATAGTATCCCATACACAGCCTTCAGCACAGCCGGGGGACATTATGAATTTTTACGGATGCCTTTTGGTTTACGTTGTGCTCCTATAACATTTACAAGAATGATTAACATAGTGTTTGGAGACTTGTTAGGGGATATATTGCATGCCTATATGGATGATCTTGTAATCTTTTCCAACACCTTAGAGGAACATCTACGTAAGTTAGAACTAGTACTACAGAGATTAAGACAACATAACTTAAGGGTAAAGATTAGTAAGTGTGAATTTTTCAAAACAGAATTGATATATTTGGGTTTCATGGTGTCAAGCCAAGGTCTTAAAGTAGTCCATGATAAGGTGTCGGCTATACGTAATTTTCCCATACCTACTAATGTCAAGGGAATACAGCAATTTCTGGGTTGTAGTGGATATTACAGGCGTTTTATACGCAACTATTCAATAATAGCCGCTCCTTTAACTGATCTTACGAAGAAGGGCGTAGATTTCATATGGTCTGAGCAACATCAACAGGCGTTTAATACTTTGAAAGATGAACTGTGTAGTTCTCCTATCTTAAAATTTCCTGACTTCGGTAAGGAATTCTTCATTGCAACAGACGCCTCAGATTTCCCGATAGCTTTCTATTCTCGAAAATTGAGAACTTCCGAAAGTAAGTATGCAGTAATAGACAAGGAAGGACTAGCTATTGTTAATTCGCTAGTGCATTTTAAGTTCATAATGTACGGTTATCCCGTTAAGGTTCTTACTGACCATAAACCACTAACAGAGTTCTTTAAAGGCTTCAATCACAGCCCTAAACGAACTCGGTGGCATTTAATCATTCAAGATTTTGGCGCAAGAATCGGGTATTTACCTGGGAAAGCAAATATCATTGCGGATGCATTATCACGCAACCCCGTGTCATCTTGTACGGAGTCTTTAGCTGAATTAATAGATATATCAACATCCATGCCTATTGTAAAAACAATATCTGAACAAGAAGATTTAGGCTGGAGTGCTGAATTGTTACAGACTGAGCAAAGAAAAGATCAGAAAATAGAAACAATTATAAATGCTTTGAAAGGCAATCATAAAGAAAAGGAATATATAAAGTATAAGCAGCAGAATTATGTAATCAAAGATAATATTCTGTGTAGGACTGTGACAAGGAAAACCCGCAATACACCACATGTAACTAACGACCAGGTAGTAGTACCAAACTCACTTGTTTCCACTGTCCTGAATTGGTTGCATTCAAATCCATTACATGGACACCCTGGGTTCTCATTAATGTCACAGAAAGCCAAATCATTGTTTTATTGGCATACAATGCTTACAGATATAAAAAGACACATAGCTAATTGTCGCACATGTCAGGAAAACAAAGGGCATACGAAAACACCTGTTAGCTTAGGAACTTATCCTGTTCCCAATCAACCCTTTGAAAGAATACATTTAGATTTGTTAACAGGATTTTACGAGTCAGACAGAGGAAATAAGCACCTCTTAGTAATTATAGATGCTTTAACTCGATATACAGAACTAATAGCGCTTAAAACTAAAACTGCGATTGAATGCGCTAGGAAGTTTTACGAGTGTTACATTTGTAAACATGGAATTCCACACATGATAATCTCAGACTCGGGTGGTGAATTTAATAATCACTTTCTTATCTCATTGTGTGAATTCCTCAACATAAAGAAGGTTAATACCATGATATATCACCCAGAGTCGAATGGGCTAGTGGAAAGAGCAAATAGGAAGATATTAAATATATTAAGGGTAACACTAGGGGGATCAGACCCCAACTGGGATATTGCAATACCGGCGGCACTGAGTACTCTGAATCATTCATATCATATATCAATTAAAATGTCACCGCATGAAGCATTGTATGGTACCCCAGTTAGAACACCTTTCCATGTATTAACGCCTACAACTAATCTATCAAATCCTTTAAAAGAATGTATAAATGCAAGTATAAGTCGATATGATAT
>NC_090760.1:34212425-34214925 GCF_036898095.1 Palaemon carinicauda | reverse complement strand
TGGATTCAATTTTGGTTGGAGCACCGACATAAGTTCCTAATACATCTGTTGAACCACATCAACTCAGGTAGAATGTCTGTTAAATCTGCACATTCAGTTTTACCAAAGACACCAACTCCGGTAAAATGTCTTTGTTAAATCTTTACGTTTAGATTTAACAGAGACAGGACAAGACAAAGACAGGAACTTCTTTAAAATAAAATTAATGTTGACAAATAGATACAATTCGGGAAGGGATTTCTTAATTTTACATATTTATGATCATATATAAATAGCAGACACATACATTTGCTTTCCCGGAACTTCCAGTCTTGTCTTCCGGAATAAGCAAAATTCTCAGAAAACTGTTTTGTAACTTTTTCAAAGAAGTTAGATGGAAAGCAATTATTGACAAAATATGGATCTAAAATTTCAAATCCGCCGTAGAAACTGGGTAATATTATAATCCTATTATTTAAATGTAGTTTCTATTATAATAATAATAATAATAATAATAATAATAATAATAATAATAATAATAATAATAATAATAATAATAATAATAATAATAATAATAATAATAATTATTATTATTATCATTATTTGTAGTAGTAGTAGTAGTAGTAGTAGTAGTAGTAGTAGTAGTAGTAGTAGTAGTTTTTTGGTAGTAGACCCTCTTTAAGGCCTGTATAGTTTAAAACAATGGCTGCCACATTAGCATTAATAGACTGCAAAATTAATGTTACTGAGCCTGTCATTATTATTATTATTATTATTATTATTATTATTATTATTATTATTATTATTATTATTATTATTATTATTATTATTATTATTATCATTATTATTATTATTATTATTATTATTATTATTACTAATAAAGCCACAACTCTAGTTGGAAAAGCAGGATGCTACAAGCCAAAGTGATCTAACATGGAAGGTAGCCCAGTGGAGAAAATAAATAAATAAACTATATATGAGAATCAATGGATAGAAAAATATAAATATATTACGATAAATAACCACATTAAAATAGGTATTTCATCTGTATAGACAATGAAAAGAAACGCTTGTCAATTTGTTCAGCACAAAAGCATTCGCTGCAAATTTGAACTTCAGAGATGCCACCGACTCACAGCCAGATCAGGAAGATCATTCCACAATCTTGTCGTAACTGGAATAAAGCTTCTGGAATGTTGTGTACTGTTGAGCCTTATGCAGCATAAGGCGAGATTGTTAGAATTAACTGCAGACCTAGTACTGTTGACAGTATGGCATAATTTAAGTAGATCTAAATGTCAAGGTTTGTCAAAATTCTGAAAAATTTTATGAAACATACATAACTAATTAACTGAACAACGGTGCCAGAGATTGATATCCAGATCAGAAATTTAATAGACCATAAGATCTTGTCCACGAATTAAGATGAGAATCAACAGCTGAAGACCAGACAGGAGAACAATACTCAAAAAAAGGTAGAATGAAAAAATTGAAGCATTCCTTCAGGATAGCTGTATTTCCAGAAATCTTTACAAACTATCTCAATAAGCCATATATATATATATATATATATATATATATATATATATATATATATATATATATATATATATATATATATATATATATATATATATATATATATATATATATATATATATATATATATATATATGTATATATATATATATGTATATATATTAATATATATATATATATATATATATATATATATATATATATACATATATATATATATATATATATATATATATATATATATATATATATATATATATATATATATATATATATATATATACATATATATATATATATATATATATATATATATATATATATATATATATATATGTGTGTGTGTGTGTATACATATATATTTATATATACACACACACACACACACACACACATATATATATATATATATATATATATATATATATATATATATATATATATATATATATATATATATATATATTCTGTATATATACCTTACTGTTATATGAAGACAATTCTTTAAATAACCATTTTGACTGTATACAGCATACGCAGAACTAATTTTTGGTCGAACTGGATGCGTTGATTAAAACTTATAAGCCTAATAATCCAGTTCGACCGAGAATTAGTTGTGTACGTTGTATACAGTCAAAAGGGTTAGTTAAAGAAATGTTTTCATTTGTCAAGAAATATTTCTGGTGTTTGTTAAAAAAATTTTGTCGATTTTAGATATTGTCGAAAAAACTTCGATATAGATTAATTTCAACTAACACTTAATGAGATTTGCTTTTTTTTTTTTTTTTTTTTTTTTTTTTATCCGTGGGGCTAAGTAGACCTAATTAGGATTTTTTTCTAACATTAAGTACTTTTCTACAATTATTTAAATTGTACATCGAAGATTATGTTTCGCTTATAATTAAAATTTAACGAGTACATATTTCGATAAACGATGGGTAATTCCTTATTACCTCTTTTAAGTAATATCTACGAGGAATCT
>NC_090760.1:34197425-34207425 GCF_036898095.1 Palaemon carinicauda | reverse complement strand
TCAGCAGCTGGTACAGCCCTGTCAGTGGAGCCATCTGTGAAGTAAACATTGTTATCACGGGTGTTCTGAATAGAGTGAAGACCAGCTCTAAGGGATATTTCAGGGGTACAGTGGGGTTTAGATATAGGGAGGGCAGTGTAATTGAATTTTAACTGGCCTGGAACCCATGGGGGTTGTTCTACATAATCCTGAAAAAATGAATCTTTTTCAAGGTCAGCAACTGTACTTTGGGAATGAGTTGATCTAAGCGCCCGAACAAGGTGACCTGCATAGGAGTGGGTGGGGTCTAAATCATATGAGAGGTGAATTAGGTGTTTAAGTTCATGTCGAAGTGGCCCATTCCTGTCAGTCTTGAAGGTCTTGATAATGATTGAACTGTCATGAATGTTGATTATGTCAATGAAAAGGAGTAGGTTGGTCTCAGTCCTGAGAAGAGAGAGTCTGGTCCACATGGGAGCACCAAGGATGGCCTGCATGGCATTATTCTAAATAACTTCCAGTGCACCTTTCTCTATGGTAGATAGAGAGGTTAAAACAGGGGCAGCATACTTCACAAGGGAGCGCACTGCCTGGACATAAAATAACCTGAGAATATGATGAGAGGCACCCTGACTAAGGTAGGTAATTCTTCTGAGGGCTCACCTACAGGACTTGGTTCTTAATTTTAACATTTAAATTTCGGGAGTAGCTGGAAGTCTAAAGTTAATGTTGATCCCTAAATAGACAAAGCTGTTTACCCACTCGATAGGCGCACCTAATAGCCGGAGTGGGGGAGGAGGGTTTGTATGCTTTATGGCCATGGACTTAGATTCATTGAGATTCATTTTAAGTCCAAGATCCTTTACTTTAGCAGAGATTCTATCGATTGAGATTGAATTTTGCGAAGTTTGTTGAAGACTGAATGGGTGACAACTATGCACACATCCTCTGCATAGAAAAAAGGGTGTACACAGTAATGGGTATCCCCCATCAAGAAGGCTTTTCATGAGGAGATTGAATAAAAGAGGACAGAATGCCACCTTGAGGGGTACCATTCTAAAGAGGTAGGTATGGGAAGGTGGCCCCTTGAAAGGTGACCCTGGCAACTCTGTTTTCAGTGTACTGTTTATACCAGGAAAGGTGGCCTTTCACTCCCTTACTAGGGCTATAAGTGTTGTCTCAGGACTGGCCAGTTCATAGGCCTTTTCTAGGTCAAGGAAGACTACAAGGGCTCTTTTGTGGTCAATCGTTGCAATGTCATCTGAAATACATTCTTGAGTACAGTTACCTTTTGTGTAGGCATATATTCTGTGGTGCAGGGAGTCGACTTCCCATTTAAGTCTTTTGAGAACCATCCTTTCACCCACTTCAGCAATGCAGCTGAGAAAAGCGATGGGCCTGTAGGAATTTGATTCATTGGATTTGGGAGCTGGGACAGTGTCTTGTTTGTTCCACTGGGCGGTCGGATTCTCCGAGTGTGCGTTAAATTGATAATATAGAAGTATACTAGAGAGGCTGGTGTACCTAGGTGTTTCAACATTGAGTAAGTGATGTCTGAACCTGGAGCAATGTTTTTACATTTGGCAAGTGGTGAGTTAAGCTCTTCAATGGTGTAAGGGATGTCAGTATATGCCAGGATATTACAGGCAGCTTCAATGACATCTCGCCTAGCAGGTCTGAGGATTGCCAACTTTACTCTGGTCTTGCACCTGAGATTGGAGGATTTTGTTCTCTCAGCAAAACCTGCTGCTATCCTGTCCTCTTCTACCTGAAGGGCAGGGTCAGTGGCCGTATTTTTGGGTTTGTTTTTCCTTGAAACTTTGGAGAACCAGGCCTATTTGGCCCAGAGGGATGTGTGATTTGAAACATTTCTATACCACTGAAGTCATCTTTCCCACTCGACCTCTATGGCCACCTCCAGTGAGTGGTTAACAACCTCCCGCAGGAACTGATGTAGGGCATCATTCCTGTGGCGCCTGAAAATTTTGCAGACTTTGTTAACTCGCCTGTTCATCTCCTTGATCCTGGGGTAGTACCAGGCATCTTTGTGGTTTCTATCAGTATGTGGTTTTTTCCGTGGCATGGATGCATAAGAGGCAGCACCAAGTTGCTGTGTGAATTACTCCAGGATAGGAATGGGATCCTCTGGAAGGTTGTCTACATGCCGACAGGGATAGGATGTCATGCTTTTCCCAAAAACATCCCACTTAGCAATGTCAGGGTTCCATTTAGGGAGTGGGGGAGGGATGGGAGAGAGTTTAGTGAGGGGTATAGTAGAGAGGGTTGCAAAATCACTGGTTAATGTGGGGTGGAGTTGCCAGGTGGCTGCATCAAGCAACTGTCGGAGGAGAAGTGTGAGGTCAAGGGTGCCTCCTCTGACATTAGTGCTGACTGCAGAGTTATTGAGGAGGGAGACACCTGGGAATTCTTGGAGGAGGGTATTCAAATGGTTAGCTGTCTGATTTGAATACCGGCTATGTAAGATAGGGTGACGTGCCTAAATTCACCGGCAATGATATTGTAACTGTTTTCGACCTCCCCAAACATGTGCTGGGCTTCAAGAGTTTTGTCAATGTTTTTGTAAATGTTATGAATTGTCAGTGTCGTGTGGGCAAGTGTTATTTGAACGATCAAAGTTTCAATATCACCGCAAGGGGCCAGGGGGGGGGGGGAGCCTGATGGAGGGAATGGTGTTCATGATTAAGGTCATGAGGCCATGTGTGTCGTCAGTTTGTGGTGAACTGTAAACTGTGTAGTTCCTGAAAGAAAAATGAGCTGTGTCATGAAGTATGGTCTCCTGGAGAAACACAACATCTGGTTTAAATGTTTCTGTTTGTGCCTGGAGAACAGCAAACCTGCGGCAAATTTCATTGATGTTCCAGTGCATCACCTTCAGGTCCCTACTATGCTGAAAAGCTAGGAGTTCAAGATCTGTATCCGATTTACTGTGTGAGCTCTCCATTTTGGCTCATTGCCAGGGCAGTCAATTAGACAAATAACTCCATGAGTTTGGGTAATATGTCAGTAATGGGTTTACTTTTGGCCTCTAAGAGGATGGATGTCATTTGTGTGAGGACAGAGAGAAGAGGTGAGGTGTCAATGTCTTCCACAGTGGGAGGACCTTGGTTTAGGTTGCTAAAGGGGGTGGCACCTGTTGAGGGAGTAACCTCTTGAAAGGAAAGGGCAGCTGGCCTGGCCACTACTGCGGAAGATGAAGTGGCAGGGGAGGTCCCCAAAGGACGATTAGGGGTGGGTGTCAAGGAGGGAGGGGCCCCTGAGGAGGGGGCTTGAAGGGCCGGGGAGGGTCGTGACTGTGTGGTTATCAACGGTTGGGGAGGGTTCTGTTTATCACTAGGCTCTAGGCAAAGGAATTGTGTGACGAATTCAGCTTCCGGGGAAACTGCTGGATTTACCTGCGGGAGAGGAGCAACAGACGGCCGATTCCTGCCTTGAAAGATTATGTCCGCAGAGGAATGATTTCTGGGGACACGAATGTGCCCTTGATTGGTGTGGTTACCCAGAGACCTAGTAGCATGGATGTGTCTGGTCTGATTCTGGTTTTGCCTGAAATGATTAGGGTTCCGACTGTTCAGATTCCGGTTATGACTATTCTGAACCTGGTTTAGACTGATTTGATTTTGATATTGGGGCCCAACCCTTGGGCCTTCAGTGCGGTTGATGCGTGGGGTCTGTCAGAGAGGCATTTTTTACTCAGGACATCAATGAGTGCGGGACATGATTTGTTCCACGCATAGTGTTTCCTATCACAATCGGGATACTTAGGGTTGTACTGCTTAGACTTCTTGAAAGTCTCCAGAGATTTCTTAGTGTTGTGAAGCCCTGAACAGATGCCCCATTTCTCCCTGGCAGTGCATTGCTTATTTTGGTGCCCAAACCGCTGGCTGTTGTAGCACCTGAGAGGAGGGGGTATATAATCCTTTATAGGATATTTTCCCCATATCCCAAGATCCAGCAGCTGTGGGGAGACAGCCCCCCTGTACTTACATTTTACGGTTGTGGTAGGTTTTCCATTCCTTTCATCTCTCTCAGCCTCGCTGCAACCCTTGAAAAAAAATGACCCGTTCCACATCATATGCAAGTGGGTAACCATACTCCAAAATGATTCTGGTTCTTTCCTCTGGAATGATCGGGTAAATCAGGGATCCTCTAGACCTGCATTGTTATATACGATGACTCTGATGTCACCAGAACGAGCAGGATGTAATCTAAATTGATCTTTGGGGGAGGATTCATTACCTTTCAATTGTATTTTCGAAAAAACATTATAAGAGCAATAAGGTGAGGTACTATTTTTTCCTCCAGTATTACTTATTACAAACTTTGGAAAAGGAGCACTTACCTCTGCTCTGGGGGAAAAAGTGTTACCTTGAGGGTCTTCTCTAGGTTCCTGAGTCTGCCTGGGTACATGGGTATCCTCTAGCATATCAACTAGCCCGTCCTGGGGCTGCCATGGCATCTGAGTAGTCTCCTGTAACTCAACTGACCCCTCTTGATGTGATTCTCCTATCCTGAGCACCATGTCTTCCACAGTCAACAATGCTGACCTCCTCATCTGTCTCACAGCAAACCAAACATCGTATAATCATAAACTATTCTTAAGCTCACAAAAGTCTTTAGAAATAAAGAACTTATATTCTATATAAAAAAAAAACCATTACAATTTCCATCTTAATTATACAAATATTCTTGAATTAGGAACTAAAATACTGGCTAATAAGTAATTCAAAACGGAAGTCTTGAAAGAGAAGTTTGTCATAGAATGTCGAATTTTGAATATTATATGTAAGCTTTAGATTTCAATTATTTATATTATAAATTTGTATGTACCTTCAAGGTCAGCATAAATATTTAACCACTATTCATGGAGAAAACTGGAAATGTGATGTATTTGACCGTAATAGTAATTTATTTCAAAAGACTTTTGTGAGCTCAAGAATAGTTTACGATTATACGAGGTGTGGTTTGCTGCAAATTATATTGTACAGAACACTGATGTTTGCCATTATTATGATAAAATTTGATCTTTAAAATTTCTTGGTAAACTATATTAGTGTTAATTAAAATATAGTAAAGGATAAGTTTAACAACGATTGGGCACAAGAAGAAGAAGAAGAAGAATATAAGTTCTTATCCTTCTCAATATTACTTATGGTATCAGAATTATATCTAATTGGGGATATAGAACCTGATTAACCAACTTTAATTAGTTTTCAACTTCGCTAAAATCCACTACAATAAGCGTAGCTATAATGAAGAACATGAAAAATTTATAGAAGGAAATAGGTTTCCGAAAGGGAAACGCATTTCCTTCTATAAATATATCTAAACAAGTTTTATCTTTTGGTGTTAATTTTCTCAAAACCAAGGGTTACTAAGGTTTAAGAGAATATGATGACAGCCTTCAAATATTCATCGTTAGCATAGTCATCCTTCATAGTGAATTTCAGGTCGGATTGTATATCTGTTCCATTTTCCAAGTCCCCTCACTCATTGACTCGCCACACCTGCTTTATATCGTAACGGGCCGAGAGAAGGTTGTGACTCAAAGACAGTGAGTTTATTATAGAACACTCCTTTATATACAAAAGCTCAATGCAACAGGAAATATTCTGCTCAAAACCGACACCGTTAACGGTGGGAAAAACATGCATGTTTATTCAGGTTCTTTTTAGTGCGAGGGAAGAGCGAAGATACAAGCATAATATATACACAAAATGAAATGTCGTTACTATGTACGTTCGTGTGACACACGGTTGGTACAATATATCTGGATCCTTTTCTTGTCATCTTTCCTCAATCCTCCTGATTATCATCAATGTTCAATTCTAAGCTCCCTCAATTACTTACATTCTGTGTTTGTTTACGCGTCCCAAGAGTCCATTAACTGACATCTGCACAATGTTCGATGCATCCAACGCCTGGTTGTGTTGCATTTTAATTTTCAAAATTTTAAAAGTTTTTTTTTTTACTTCATGTCATCATTGCGCATCATTTCAGCAACATGTGTCCTTACTCCAGGCTCTTCTTGTTATACTTCATGGCCTATTGTATTTTACCCTTTTCCTTTCCTTCATTACCGAAGAAAAATTTCAATATCCTTGGCAGATGTCATAATCGTGTTACGCCTCTTAGAGCCTTCACTCCGCCTTGGCTTTCAGGGTTAGGCATGATATTATAGGCAGCATCGGTGTACTCGCCTTTCTTATTTCCGGGTTTTTCTGTACTATACATACTAGGGAAGATCCGCCCGGGAAAGAAAAAAATTATAAAACATTCGCCACGGTTTAGTAAAATAGAGCAATCTCTTACAATAGGGTTTGGTTACATATGGAACATGTTTTTAAAGGCCGCTAATACAATATATATATATATATATATATATATATATATATATATATATATATATATATATATATATATATATATGTATATATATATATATATATATATATATATATATATATATATATATATATATATATATATATATATATATATATATATATACAATGCATATATATATATATATATATATATATATATATATCTATATATATATATATATATATATATATATATATATATATATATATACATATATACAGTATATATATATATATATATATATATATATATATATATATATATATATATATATATATATATATATATATATATATATATACACATATATGTATATATATGTATATATATATATATATATATATATATATATATATATATATATATATATATATTTATATATATATAAATATATATATATATATATATATATATATATATATATATATATATATATATATATATATATATATAAATATACATATATATATATATATATATATATATATATATATATATATATATATATATATATATATATATATATCTTTGTGTGTTTTGTGTATTAAATATACATAAATATATAAACAGATGAATATATACATATATATATATATATATATATATATATATATATGAATATATATATATATATATATATATATATATATATAAATAAATAAATGTATATATATATATATATATATATATATATATATATATATATATATATATATATATCTTTGTGTGTTTTGTGTATTACTATACATAAATATATAAATAGATGAATATATACATATATATATATATATATATATATATATATATATATATATATATATATATATATATATATATATATGAATATATATATATATATAAATAAATATATATATATGTATATATATATATATATATATATATATATATATATATATATATATATATATATATCTTTGTGTGTTTGTGTGTATTAAATATACATAAATATATAAATAAATGAATATATACATATATATATATATATATTTGCGTGTGTGTGTATGTAAATATATATATATATATATATATATATATATATATATATATATATATATATATATATATATATATATATATATATATATATAGATATAGATATATATATATATATATATATATATATATATATATATATATATATACATTTATATTAAATATGGAAAGTTTATGGTGCTTCACTTAACCAATATCAGTGCTGTTCGAACAACATTCAGTAACCCATGAAGAGATCCTAAACTCTACCTGTCTTTTCGGATGCTATCAAGCTCACCGCATTTGCTCAACTATAAAATAAAATACTGGGTCTCAAGCTCAACAAAAGCTTGCCGTATAGAAATATACACATGCTACATTCAGTTCTGGGATTGAATATACTCACCTATTCTGACAACCTGTTCAAAGACAGCTGAGGGAGAAAATTTTTCGCAATGTTGTTTAATATATATTCACCGTTTACATCAAGCGATTTCACTTTGTTTTATCAATAAGACCTTCCCTTCTACCTCAATGATAGGTGTAGAGTGTTAGATTATTTCTATTGGTTTTATTTGTCAGAAAAATATATTTCTGCAATGTAGTCCTTAAGATAGAACTTGATTTTAGAATTGAGGCTTATTTATAATGACGTCACTTCAATTCTTAGTTTCACGTAATCTTTCTAGAACATTCTAAACTCCACATAAGCATGATTTTTTTTCCTACTTTATAATTAGAAAACAAAGCATTAGACATTTAATTGGTTGTATATAATTCATTAAAATTCACAATTTATTCACGTTGCTGTTATTTATATGAATGAGCGATTATACAACAAGAACTGAATGATAAAAATAATATATATGAATTCTATTAGTACTTACAGTATATTCCTTCCTAAGAGAGATTATTCCTACCAAAGAGGAAACCCTGTAGGGATTTCTCTCTTGTTTTGGATGTTGCGTAGAGCTCACAATCTTACAAACAACCACTAGATGCAGCATGAAAACAAATGTGAGTATATACTATATACCCTCCTAGGTATATACGTTTTTCACCTAAGAAACGTTGGTAGTTTGCACTCATTCAGTGTTGAAATAAAACACTTCAAATCAAGTTTAATTGTCGCTTTTAATTTCACGAGAATTCATACATATTCACAAGTACTTCGTGCAGAGATATTCCCATATCAATACTCTTGTATAGCCAAAATGCATCGTTCAATGTGTGTTTTAGTTATCATTCTTCACCTTCCGTCCCGTCCCCAAAAACAATAAAGGGAACGCGGTAAAACTCCCGCCATAGCTAGGTGCATGGGCAACAGATAGTACCCGTACTATATTGTGGTTGTCTGTTTACTTTAGTCTTCAAAACAACCACGGGAAATGCCGTCGCCATACGTACGACGAATAGCTGATGTTACGTACATTGGCACCAGTGTTTCCATGAGCGTATATTTAATCATAACTTGCAGGATATGTGTAATTTATCAAAGTCCGTGATTTTAGATTCAAACAGGGCCTCATTGACGGTAAATACATGATTTCCAGCCAAATACACGAAACATATTTTTCCTACTCGTTATTTAGTTTTTCATCCATTTCTGACCATGAATATTAGGCAAACTACCTGTACATGAGTTCTCCTAATCCACTCATATAAACAAAAAGGGGGAATCCCAGTGGGAAATCGGAGTTTTGGGTAGGGAGACACCGAGAAAAAAAAAAAAAAAAAAAAAAAAAAAAAAAAAAAAAAACCAGTGGTTTACAGTAATAACAATGGTCAGTAATGCATACTAAACACAAGATAACCAGCTGGAAAAATATGTATATGAGATATGCAATGGACGAAAATTAAAGTACAAAAACTACCTATAATTCATAAACGTTCCTTACCTGGTTTCCGTTTTGCCGTAGTTAGCGTCTCTTGTAAAAAACAAACATAATCTCACTGCTCCTCTTTTACGGTCGGCGGTATGTGCTGCACATGTCATTCTCGTGGGTGATTATTTCAGGGATTTTTTTCTCCTTTTTTTAACTTTCACATGAGCAGCAAAAGCTATATATATCATATTGAACGGAAAGCGTTTTTAACATAATTAATTACCGAAATAAAGGAAATTACTTTGAATTTCGGAACATATTGTAATTCCCTCTTGGAGGCGTCTTCGCGTGTTGGTAGTCATGCTGGAACTGAAGGGAGGGATGAGAAAATGGCTCATGTAAAACAATATCCAGGAACTGGTGTATATTTTTGGAAGCTTTTATTTGGATAAAGGACCAGGTAATGGTTACCTCATATGAAAAAAAAAAAAAAAAAAAAAAAAAAACCAGCTGGCAAAAACGAATGCAAACAACGCGTGCACAGTAACTCATAATCGGTCTGGCAAAAGTAAACAATGGACTTAGACAATGAAGCAGTGTTTGCAATTTGATCGATCAATACGCGTAAGTTATTATGCCCTATCCCCCATTAGTCATGCAGAGAAAAATGTCTAACTAGCGAGCACTCGTCAATTTCTTAGGGCGAATTCCAATTTCGCTGGAATTTATCTATTGTATATCAGCCTAATGAAGTCTAAGACCCCTTCAAGAGGCTCTTATTTTACTAATGTAGGCAG
>NC_090760.1:34167425-34189925 GCF_036898095.1 Palaemon carinicauda | reverse complement strand
TTCCTCTCTATATACACTTCTTTTCAGCTATCTAAGTTTCTCACTAATTTGCTATTTGAATTACAATAAATTACTATCTTACGGCAATTTCGCAACATTGTAACCAAACGAAATCGCCAAAAATGCCAAAACACCTCGTTTACCCCATGGCCGTTATTTTTGGCAGAAATACTTTTTTCTCTTGTTATTCAGCCAAATTGGGAGTCTTCCTTTCCATCCCGCCTCCAATCACTTCTAAATTATACATTCGTCTCAATAACCTATTGAAGTCCATTCTATCCACATGATGAGCTACATCAGAACCATTTTGCCACTTTTCATTTCCTCATTTTTCACACTATCAATTCTCCTTACAACATTTATACCATTTATTTTCCAATGAGGTTCGATACTTTATTTGATAAAGAAGATCTGGTTCAACAGTTCCTTCTTATATTTCCGTCATGGCGCCCATAGATAGCTCAAATTTCTCACCAAACTTCTGCACAATTCTGCTACCATTTTGTATTACACCTCATATCTCTTCTACCCTCAGCAATTATATTTACTCTTGCGTAGTAACCGAACCATACACTTAAGTTCTTCCACAAAGCATATTATCATATTTATATTGTTTTACCAGCGTTTACAGTTCTCTTCACTTTCCTCATTAGCATAATATCACCTCCAAATATCAACTACTCCATATGTAGCCTAATTACCTCGTCATTTGCTTATCGAAAAACTTTGCATATACATTCACAGGCTCTGACCTCTGATATTACTTCTAATATAGATATATTGAACTACCCCAGAGACAAAAGGAACGTTTCTTTTTACCACTCTATCACCAAACCAGTCACCATTCTGACTACATATTTCAATACATGTCATACTTCAATTAAAAAAAATAAATCAGTCCCTCTCAGCAACCTACCATCAAAATAACAAATTCTTAATTATTCCCACATTGCCTCCATGCCAATTCTATATTGAGATTTCTTCTACCTCTATGTATGTTAAATGCAACTTTTTCTTTTTCTTTCAATCTTTTCATAACGGGTTTATAGCAAACACTTGAGTTATGAACCGTATACCTTGCTTAAGCCTAAACTATTCCTCACCTATCACTTCCTCTGGCCCCTGCCTTGCATAGTTACTTGAAAGCCTAGCATAAACTTTCCACAGAAGGAAAAGTATTATTATAATATATAGTTTTTACAATCCCCTTTATCCTTTACCTTTACACATTAAAATAATCATTCTTCCCTTCCATTACCTAGGAAGTTTTTTTTTTCTTTTTTTTTAATACATCTTCAAAACCATTTCCAGTCAATCAATCACACTACCACCAAAAAGTTTAGTATCTTACTCATAGGCACATCAACTACTGGTGTGTTTCCTTTCATTACCTCCTTAATTACCTTTCTTACATCCCAACAGTCACATTCAAAAGTAATCTGAGCTTTGTACCATCCCTCTCTAATTATGAATCACTCTTCTCTGTGTATCATAAATTTATATTTTACCAGCCCAACAAACATGCAAAATAGTCCCTACCTCAGCCAAGAACTGAATTCACCTCCATCTGCATCTCTCCAATTGCACCCTTTCTTTAGATCCATTTGGTCACTAAAATGTTTGTCTCCATGAACTTTAAAGCAATTTTACCTCAAGTACCTTTTCACCTTTATCCATCATGTGATGCTAACTGCCATTTTTTTATCTCACTTTATCTTTTGTTTCCTTGTATATTTTTCTTTCATCACCAAACTAATTTAATTCTAATCTATATTAATTTTATCCCTTCATTTCACCACTTACTATCTTCATTTCCTCTTCCCCCCTTCTGATACCAGCAGATATTCCTTGGTGACCACATGACCTTACAGGAGATATTAAAAACTCTACATATGGTACTTCAGCCTTGTTTCTTTAACCCGTATTCTTCTGTTTTGTATTTAAAGGCTCTTTTTACTTACTTTTTCTCTTGCTTCTTCAGGACTTTTATAACAATATTCTCACAGTTTTCTCTTCAATTCATATCTATCTTAATTAACATTTGCTTCAACTAAAAATTAATCGGATATAGCTCCATCCCAACTCATTTTAGCATTACATCCATAAACATGCTTTCTGTTGTACCAACCGTGTGTCACACAATTGTAAATAATTATTTTGTATATATTATGCTTGTATCTGCGCTCTTCCCTCGCACTAAAAAGAACCAGAACAAACATGTCTATGTGTCGCCTATGTAATATTGTCATTTCTCGAACATGTATTTTCCTGTTGCCTTGAGGTTTTGTATATAAAGGAGAGTGTTATTTAATAATACAACTCAGTTGATTACATCCTGCCTTTGAGTTCACAACCCTCTCTCAGCTCGTCACATTGGTGACCCCGGAGTGACTCGCTCCTCCCGCCTTCCCACCCCCCCCCCTCCACCTCTCACCGTTACTATGACGCCGTCAACGCATACCCTCTGCAGCAGTACTCGCCGTCGCCAGCCGCCCGTATAGCAACGCCTTTTCCGCTCTCTCAACAACCGTTGGGGGACCAAAGGGCTTCGCTCACCCTCGGGAAAATGACCAGTATCACTCGCCTGCAACCTGCCGCAGACATCTCTCCTCGTGAGGTGAACCTACTTCGTGCCCTTATGGACAGCCACTTCATGACCTTCAAAACCTCCATCAATGCCTCCACTCGTGACGAAGAGGACACCTATTCAACTTCAATCGAAGCTGACGTGAATGCCGTAGGACATACACGCCTATGAACCCCGTAGGCCTATGAATGCCGTAGGACACACTCGCCTATGAATGCCGTAGGACACGCCAATGAATACCGTAGGACACACACGCCTATGAATGCCGTAGGACACACTCGCCTACCCCGTGACGAGCCGGAGCGGCAACACAGCCACCCATCATCCACCACTCGCTCGCACCCCAACCATCGACTTCTACAGCCACTCACTGCCGCTAATCGGCGCAGTTTTTACTACTACCTCTCCAGATTCAGGGCACCTATTTAACATGTTCAGTATGTCATTTTTAGAGGGGGAGCCATGTACCAACCGTGTGTCACACAATTGTACATAATTATTTTGTATATATTATGCTTGTATCTGTGCTCTTCCCTCGCACTAAAAAGAACCAGAACAAACATGTCTATGTGTCGCCTATGTAATATTGTCATTTCTCGAACATGTATTTTCCTGTTGCCTTGAGGTTTTGTATATAAAGGAGAGTGTTCTTTAATAATACAACTCAGTTGATTGCATCCTGCCTTTGAGTTCACAACCCTCTCTCGGCTCGTCACATTGGTGGTCACGGGGTAGGCGGGAGGAGTGAGTCACTCCAGGGTGACCAATGTGACGAGCCGAGAGAGGGTTGTGAACTCAAAGGCAGGATGCAATCAACTGAGTTGTATTATTAAAGAACACTCTCCTTTATATACAAAACCTCAAGGCAACAGGAAAATACATGTTCGAGAAATGACAATATTACATAGGCGACACAGACATGTTTGTTCTGGTTCTTTTTAGTGCGAGGGAAGAGCGCAGATACAAGCATAATATATACAAAATAATTATGTAAAATTGTGTGACACACGGTTGGTACACTGTCTACTCTACCGTATACAAATATAGTATCAAGCAGAATCTTTTTCTTCCCCCTTTTATTCTATCCTAGGTTTACTCATCTATGCTTTCTTTCATATTTAATGTTTTTTTTTTTTTTTTTTTTTTTTTTTTTTTTTTTTTTTTTTTTTTTTAATAATCAAGACTCCATTTTACTTTAATCTAAGATTACAATTCTTATAAAAATTCCATCTCTTTCTTTATCCCTCTCATATCTAAACCCAGCGCTATTTGAAATTTTTCCAAAAATGTAATCTTTTTCTTGATTATTTTCCATTTCTTGACCATACACATTCAATATAACAAATGTTTCTGCTTCCCAACCCAATCCTACTTGCACAGTCTCTGAACTAACATCTAGCTCTACAATTGTCCTGAGACTAAAAGTGTTACCAATTTCATTGCCCTGTACATTTCAACTTCCATAGACATTTATTCCTGCAAACACTCATCTTTTATTTAATCCACTAAGTGCTAAAACAGTTAGGTTTCACTCTTTTAATAAATCAGACAAGATGATGTTTTTTTTTTTCTTCTGCTCTACATCCAAGCACGTTAAAAAACAAAATAATGATAACCTTTTTATATATGCTTGCAATGCAATACAGGGTTGATCACAATAAACTCTACGTCCATTACTATTCTCTGGGCATCACACTATGCAGAGCTGCGCCAATAGATTTATTTTCTTCTATAATCATCCCTCATGAGAGATATCCTGATTCCAAATGGTCGCTGGCGGAGGTTTACCTTGCCTTAGAGGACTTTATCTTTTACTGAAGGTTCGGCAGCCCTTAATTAATCTTCTTTCTGAATGTATCAAAGACGACTTCCCTATCCTAAAGCGGCACTACCCAGGTTGTATTGTTCATTACTATATGTGTAGTAGGTTAAAGATGAAAATTATTAAACAAATCTGTAAGTGGTTCATAATCAGTGAACCCTACGACTTCATCTAATATGTAATAAATAGGAGATCATTGAATGAAATAAGGGTGGCTAGTCCTTCAAGATATCTTACGGACCAAGGTATTCCCGAAATCCTTTAGCTGATGCTCCAGGCGCTAAATGATGAGTTCGCTAAATTTATATATATATATATATATATATATATATATATATATATATATATATATATATATATATATATATATATATATATATATATATATATATATATATATATATATATATATATATATTAAATGAGTTCATTATCTTACTTTCCTATACGCCAGAAGTTGTTTTGAAGTATTTTCAAGTGGCATTTTATATCTCCTTCCCCGAAAGATATTTTAAGGACGCTGCCATGGAAGCAAATATGTAAACATATTTTCTGAATTTCCTCGCGAACCCTAAAAATAACGCTTATTGTATTCTCTTTTATGCGAAACGAATTTATGGCTCCTATTTTTCCTTTCCAAAATTTCTAAACTATGTTTGCCAAGTTTATGTTCGGAGTGAACAGGTTTCCCTTTTGAATTTTTTTAGGTTTCTCAATTCCGAAGTTTATATTTCTTTGTAACATATTCGTTGCTGTGGTTCATTATGTTTGTTATTTCGTTTGAAGGTCATGTTGCAGTTATTGTGCAATATTTCACTTGAATTAAACTTTAAGGTAATAAACAGAATCGTCAGTTCAATATTTTGGTACAATACAGGTAAGAGAGAGAGAGAAAAAAAAACACGATGATCTTTTGACAGAGATTGGTTCATGGGGTTTTCATGTAAGATGAACATACGGATATACATATATCCAAATATCCAGTCTCTCTCTCTCTCTCTCTCTCTCTCTCTCTCTCTCTCTCTCTCTCTCCTTATATATATCATCATCATCTCCTTCCACTCCTATTTCGCAAAGGACCTCGGTTAGATTTCGCCAGTCGTCTCTATCTTGAGCTTTTAATTCAATACTTCTCCATTCATCATCTCCTACTTCTCGCTTCATAGTCCTCAGTCATGTAGGTCTGGGTCTTGCAACTCTTCTAGTTCCTTGTGAAGCCCAGCTGAACGTTTGGTGAACTCATCTCTCTTGGGCATTGCAAAGAGCATGCCACAAATCATCTCCATCTACCTCTCATCATGATCTCATCCACAATATCCTTCTGAGGGCTTTGTTCTCGAATCTACTAAATCTATTGGAGATTGTTTCATTGTCATACCATGACTTGTGTCCAAAGAGTAAAATCAATCTCACTAAGATGATTCATAGTCTGATTTTTATGAGTAATTTCAGACGATTTGATTCCCAAATTTTACTTAACCTAGCCATTGGCTGATTTTCTTTTTTCAATCTTTCACTGAAATTTAATTGTAAAGACCCTGTATTGGCAATCATACAGTAGTTCCTAAATACTTGAATTATTCTATCTCGTAAATCCTATCTCCTTCCAATGATATTTCATCTTCCATTGCATACTCCGTTCTCATCGTCTCTACCTTTTTACTATTTATCTTCAGCGCTACCTCATGTGACATTTCAAGCATTTTGGTAAGCAAGCATTGCAATTCCTGTGGTGTTCTGCTAAGAAGGACAGCATCATCAGCATACTCTAGGTCTGCTAAATTCCTATTACCAATCCAGTCCAATCCTTCTCCACCATCTCTAATTGTTCTACGCATTACAAAATCCATTAGGAAGATAAACAACATCGGTGAAAACTCATTCCCTTGGAGTACTCCACTCGTTACTGGAAATTACTTTGATAAGACTCCTTCAACATTAACTTTGTACTTGCTATGCTCATGGACAGACTTAATCAGATTTACATAAGATGAATTTCATAATAATGTAGGACTCTACATAAAATTGGCTTGTGCACACTGTCAAAGGCTTTTTCATAGTCCACAAATGCCATCTTAAGTGAATTTCCATATTTTGCGCATTGCTGTAAAACATGTCGCAAAATGAAAATTTAGTGTTTAACTTCTACCTTTTCTAAAACCTGCTTGTTCATCTCCCAGCTTTACATCAATCTTTCTCTCCAGTTATTTTATAATAAGCATACGTAAGTGTTATGCTTTTGTAATTATTGCAATCAGTCAAGTTTTCTTTTTTGCCATTTTCACCACCAGTCCTAAGTCCCATTCATCAGGTTTTCCCTCTTCATGCTACATTCCACAAAATAATCTTGTAAGTAGTCTGGGAGTCACTTAATTTTTGGCCAGTATCACCTCGGCAGTTATTCCATCGTATCCAAGTGCTTTCCATATTTTTAGTGTTTTGAGGATAGATTCAACTTCAAACACACTGAATTCATTCATGGGCACATCAAGGTTTTCATCAGCTTCAGGTTTATCAATCAAATTATCCCCTTCATATCTCCTATTCATAACCTCACTAAAGTGTTCCATCTAACGTTGTCTTTATTCATGTTCTGTTGCTATAGCAGATCCATCCCTCTTTTTTGATGGGTATATGCTTCCTCTTCTTTGCCTCCATAGAGATTTCATTAATAACTCTATGAGCAATTCTTGCACCATAGCCACTTTCTGAATTCATAGCTATGTTGGCCTCATTTGTTTTACTGTCTAAATATTCTCTCCACTCATTCCTAGCTTTTCTTTTGACCTCACTATCAATACTGTAATAATTAGCATGCTCTACTTTGTAATTTTCTTTACTTTCTCGAAAACATTGATTTCTACTACAGGATCTTTAGAATTTGAATTTAATGAAAGTTTGAAAAAAAAAAAAAACGAATCCGACAATGTCTAGGTTAATTAAAATTTTGAAATCAAATAGCCAGAAATTACATATATAAATCAGGCTATATATCAGTTTAGTAAGATCGGTATTATTGTAGAGGTATGGAATAGTCTTGGAGAGGAAGGCATAGATATCTTGTGGGACCTGACGCATAACATCTTCAATCAGGAAAAGATGCCAGAGGAATGGAGAAGAAGCCTAATCATTCCCATCTATAAGGGGAAGGGAGTCATCCAGGAATGGGGCAATTACAGAGGCATAAGCTGATAAGCCGTACAATGAAAATATGGGAGAAGATCATTGTGAAGAGACTCAGGGATGAAACAACAATTGGTGAGGAACAATTTGGATTCATGCCTGGAAGAGGGACTGTAGAAGCAATATTTGCTTTGAGGCATGGACAAGGCATACGATCGAGTACCACGTCAGGAGCTGTGGAGATGTATGAGAGATGTATGGAGATGTATGAGATAAAAGGGAGTCCCTGAGAAATACATAAGAATCACCCAAGATATGTATGAAAGGGCAAAAGCAAATGTTAAGAGCAGTATAGGCCTAACAGAAAGTTTCCCAGTAAATGTGAGACTACATCAGGGGTCTGCATTGAGCCCTTACCTATTAGATTTGGTCACGGAAGTAGTAACACAAGATATAAGAGAGCAGTCTCCTTGGTGTATGCTTTTTAGCTGATGATGTTATACTGTGTAGCACTAGACGAGAGGTAGTAGAAGAGAAACTGAAGGAGTGGAGAAGAGAAACGGAAAATAGGGGATTGAAGATCAGCAGGAAAAAGACAGAGTATTTGAGATTGAAAAATGGCGAGAATGGGGAATTTAGTTTACAAGGAGAGAGATTGAAAAGAGTTGAAAATTTCAGGTATTTAGGATCAACAGTTGCAGAGGATGGTGATCTGAGGGCAGACATAAACCACAGAATACAAGCAGGATGGACGAATTGGAAAAAAGTGCGTGGAGTACTATGCGACAGGAAAATAGTGATTAAGTTGAAAGGTAAAGTACACAGGACAGTTGTGAGACCGGCAATGATGTATGGAGCGGAGACGTGGGCAATAAAGAAGACAGAAGAGAAGAAAATGGATGTGGCAGAGATGAGAAGGTTGAGATGGATGTATGGGGTGACAAGAAGAGATAAGATACGGAATGAAGTAATAAGGGGTACCACAGGAGTTAGAAAACTATCCTAAGATCCAAGAAAGTAGACTGAAGTGGTACGGTCATGTCATGAGAAGAGATGAACAGTATATTGGGAGGAGAGTGATGGAAATAGAGGTACAGGGAACGAGAAGGAGAGGGAAACCAAAGCGAAGGTAGGTGGACTGTATCAAGTATGACCTTCGATCAAAGGGATTAATCGGTGATGAGGTGTGGGACAGAGGTAGATGGAGAAAGCTGACCAGAAACCTCAATCCCACATAGAAGTGGAAAGAGATGTAGACAAAGAAGAAGAAGAAGAAGAAGAAAGTAGACTAAGGTGATATGGTCATGTCATGAGAAGAGATGAACAGTATATTGGGAGGAGAGTGATGGAAATGGAGGTACAGGGAACGAGAAAGAGAGGGAGACCAAAGCGAAGGTGGATGGACTGTATCAAGGATGACCTTCGATCAAAAGGATTAACCGGTGATGAAGTGTGGGACAGAGGTAGATGGAGAACGCTGGCCAGAAACATCGACCCCACATAGAAGTGGGAAAAGATGCAGACAAAGAAGAAAGAAGAAGAGGTATTACTGTATGGACATGAGCCGTGGTATGACAATGAAACAATACCCAACAGATTTTGTATATTTGAGAACAAAGCCCTCAGAAAAATATTGGGAGTTAAATGGAGGGACACGGTTAGAAATGAAACCATAAAGTGCCATATGTGGATGGGATCATGGTGAGGGGTAGATGGAGATGGTTTGGGAATGGTCTTCGCACTCCCCAAGAGAGATTAGTTCACCAAACTTTCAACTGGTCTCCACAAGGCACTCGAAGAGTTGGAAGAGCCAGGCCTACATGGTTGACGATTATGAACTGTTAAATAGGAGGTAACGAATGGTGATATATTAAGTTAAAAGCTCAAATAAGAGACGGATGGGCATATCTAACCGAGGCCCTGATGATGATGATGATTTTCAAATGAAAAACACATCCACAGTAGTAGATTCAGTGTGTTCAAGATTAACTGTATCCAAACATTACTACTTAGAACATATTCGTAATTAAAAAAATTTGCATATGTTCAAAGTTGAAAATTAAATTTAAAAAACCTATTTTAAAAAACCCTGTTAACTCTCACACTTTTTTCACAGAATTGCAAGTAAATTTCCAAATGATATTGTTAAGCCTAACATTAAATATGCTGAGATTCGGAAAAAAAACTATTACATGCATCAGTACTATTTGTAGAAGTTTTATTTTTCTTATTCAGTCGTGAGCTCACTAAAGACATGAGCCCTTTGCATCCACTTTAGAATTTTATGTTTATATTGAAAAAAATCATTTAATATTAGTAAATTTTCAAGTTTAGGAACACACCTCCGGAGTTAATGCTGTCTGTCGTTATTTATAAGTACTGTACACATGCCTAAAATGTAATTTTAGAAATTATATTGTCACTATCTGACGATCACTGAAGGTCTTCCATGATTCCAAACCAAAATCGAAAGAATTTTAATCCATGAGAAACCATTCAAAGTCGTTATAAATTTCATAGGCCTTTCGCTCCTTCTTTTAAAATCTCTCTACATCAAGAAACAGTCACCTTCATTAAACGATCGAAACACTTCCATACCATTACATATTGCCTAACTGTCAACTTCTGACGCCCCTTCCTCCCATAAAGGTGGGAGTTTTTTTTTTTTCTGATCTCTCACAGCAAATCAAACTAGTGTGAGTGTTCCTGAGTAGAACAGCTTTGCTGATAAATGAGATATTCAAACCCTTTTTCCACGCTAGGCTATCCCGACTCGTAAAGGTATATTTATACTTATGTATGTATATATATATATATATATATATATATATATATATATATATATATATATATATATATATATATATATATATATATATATATATATATATATATATATATATACGTATATATATATATATATATATATATATATATATATATATATATATATATATATATATATATATATATATATATATGTGTGTGTGTATATATGTGTGCGTATATATATATATATATATATATATATATATATATATATATATATATATATATATATATATATATATATGTATATATTCATATATCATCATTATCATCATCACCATCTCCTCCTAAGCCTATTGACACAAAGATTTTCCCAGTCATCTATATATATATATATATATATATATATATATATATATATATATATATATATATATATATATATATATATATATATATATATATATATATATATATATATATATATATATATACACAGTATATATATGTATATATATGTGTATATATATATATATATATATATATATATATATATATATATATATATATATATATATACTGTATATATATATATATATATATATATATATATATATATATATATATATATATATATATATATATATATATATACTGTATATATATATATATATATATATATATATATATATATATATATATATATATATACTGTATATATATATATATATATATATATATATATATATATATATATATATATATATATATATATATATATACATATATATATATATATATATATTGTTATTCAAAAGCTATAGCCTATGATGCTACTTGGTGGTATTCAGTTCTAAAATCGTTAATAATAATGTTCTGTTTGGACACCTTTTAATTTTTCTTTTATTTAACTTTTTTTCATGGAAGGACTCCCCAAGCTTGTATGGATATTATCAATTACGAATCCTACAACCTTAATTGTGGTAGTGTCTTAAGTGGGGTATTTGCAATACCATTTGATGATATAGCAGGATTAAGGCCACAAGATGCGCAAAGTAACCTTTTTTCGGATGACTTAGCAATATACTACTCCTGAAGTAATCTAGCCATTTGCAAAGAATCCTGACTCCATAGAAAAATTTCAAGTTTGGACTACGTCTGTCTGTTTCAAACTTTACCAAAAAAAAAAAAAAAAAAAAAAAAAAAAAAAGATACAATGATGTATTATAAGAATAGTTGATATAATAAATCCAAGTTGTAAATCACACACTGGGTGGCGCTTGAATCCAATTCCAAGATTAGGTGAATGTCTGGGACTAATACATGATACTCCCTTCAAATGGAAAGCACATAGGCCTACTGTATATCGTAAATCAGATCTAAATGTAATAATGCTCATAATCTAATGATTTAATTATCTCATACAATGTAAGGGGTGAGACGATAAATTTTCCTGGTGATCTATTTAGCACAAATCTTATCAAGAATAGATTATAGCAATCCAATATGTAGATCGGGATCTAAAGCTACTTTAAAATCTTTTGATCCAATATGCACTCAAAGACTGAGACTTTGTAGTGGAATCTTCAGATCTTCCCTTAATATATCAGTTTTATGTGAAAGTAGAGAGCAACCTTTGTCCGTACTTCGAAATTCTTGAAGAATGTGAAGTGCTTTGAAGATCCTATCCACCAATTGTGCAATAAAGAAGCTCTTCAAATAAAGTGATATATTAACAAAAACTAATAAACCTCCATTTACTATTATACCGAATAAGCAATAACAATAAACAAACATCCGGATGAACCTCACTCATCTATCAGTTTTTCCTTCACCATACATCCTGAGAAAAACAAGAATACGTTCCCTTCTTTTTTATTTATCAATGAAATATAATTATACATCAGTTTAGTGAGATCAGTGTTACTGTATGGACAGGAGTCGTGGTATGACAATGAAATAATATCCAACAGGTTTTGGAGATTTGAAAATAAAGCCTTCAGAGCAATTTTGGAAGTGAAATGGTAAGATAGGATTAGAAATGAAACTATAAGAGAAATTACTCGAGGGCCATATGTGAATGAGATCATGATGAGGGGTAGATGGAGATGGTTTGGCCATGCTCTTCGCACTCCCCAAGAGAGATTCGTTTTACCAAACTTTTAGCTGGGCTACGCAAGGCAGTAGAAGAGTTGGAAGACCAAGGCCTATATGGCTGAGGACCATGACGTGTGAAGCAAGAGTTGACGAAGGTCGAAGTATTGATTTAAAAGTCAAGATACAGATGACTGTCGAAATCTAACCGAGGCCCTTTGCGTCAATAGGCATAGGTGGAGATGATGATGAAGACCATGATAATGTCTATGACGGTGAACATAAAAAAATAAAAAAAAATATGTGTAAACTCTAAAATTAACCAACCCATTTTGAAAAAGGGAATCTATGAGGTTTTCTTGAAATTTCCCATGAATGCAAATTTTGAGATAAATTCAAAATACAAAAATTATTTTCCACAAAGCTTAATAAGGTTTCCTTTCACATGAAGTACAAGGTCCGACCTCTGCAACAGGGTCCAAGTCATGTCTTTAGAGTTGGCATTGCTTGTTCAACATATTCTGAACCATTTATCCTCCAGTTCAAAACTGGAATGCAACAAGGTCAAATAGTCTAGAGAAAGCAATTCAAACTTTCTGTGCTCAACAAAGTTGATGCTAATATAGTCCTGTTACTTTCACCAATAGCCTTAAAATTTCAAACCATTAACTTCAATTAGTGGATATCTAATAATCAACTTTAGTTTCTGTATATTTTGATTCAACATCATGATAGACATTTTAGCTATTGTGATTTTATGCAGAACACTTTTAAAAGTAATCTCTTTTTACATATCAAATTGTAGAGGATTAGAGGAAAAGGTGCCATGATTATATCTCATTCATAAAATCATATCTTATTTGTAAAATTTACATATTATATTTTTTCAAAGATTAATATCCTTTTCTAGATATTAGATATAGACCAAAGGCCACAATAGCCAATATCCCAAAGGAGCAAATGAATGTCTGTACAATTTACATCTAATCATAAATATGTTGAGTATAAACTTGCAAAAGCAAATAACTGTTTATAGTTTTATTTTTCTAATTCCAAGTTTGTCTTCAAGAATCCAATAGCAATAGGAAACATATTCAGATTTAAAGATATTCCAGCCGAATTAATAAGGTCCGCAATTGTATATTAGTACAACTATCCAAAACGCAATTCGTAAACTTAAGTCACTTAATTCAACATGTTCTTAAGGGGCAGCATTGATTATCATAGAGGTTTAGTCATTGTATCTTAAGTACACTAAATGAAAAGAATTTTTCCTTCAGCTGCAATCATGTTTATACAAGCAAGTAATTTATTAAATCTTTAAATATGAGACCAATCACCACTGTCCCCTATCTTTCAAAGAGTAGCCTGTTATTAATGTCCGTGCCTGGTGATTGCCAGACTCATTAGTTCTTTTGTTACTACAACCTCATCATTCTTGTGAGCTAATGATAGCGGGGTTTGGGTGAGCTTATAGGTCTCTCTGCTGAGTTATCAGCAGTCATTGCCTGCCCTTCCTTGTAGTCAAGGATGAATATTGTTTAACCCTAAAAAAAAATGATAGAAAATGGTTTTCAATTGTTTCTGGATTTATGTGATTTGTAGAATGACATACTAAAAGCCTACCAAAATATAATTAATACAAAACTGTGAAATCCAAGATGGCTGCCAATGCATAAAAAAGTGTAATTAACTTCCTTAGTATTCACTCTACGATGATATTTAAGGTTTCTACACCAGTATTCTGGGACAAAGAATACAATGAAAGCAGTCAAATATCCTATTAATCCTCATACAATGAAATATAAGATGGCATCCAATAATGGCCACTGATAAGCAGATATATCCTAAATTAACCGTATAATATTAAATATTAATATATGCGAAACATACAATCACTTAACAGTACATTACTTATGAAACTAGTGTGTTTGGTTGCTACCAGAGTCTTAAAAGTATAAACTTAATAATATGATAATCGTACTATTTATTAAGTGCATACATATGTCATTAGCAGCGTTAATACAGAGACTCTAACTGATACTCCTCAAATTCCTCTTCCCTGAATTTGACATAATTGTATGTATTATCACAATCTTCTAATTGACATTGTCTACAAGCAGGTATACATGGTAATCCATACAGCCTACAACTACACTTTGTTGATCGGCGGACAGATTTGCAGTTGCAATGTATTATCTTCAACAGATTATCAGGAGCTGCATTCTTATCTGACATTACTTATCTTAACTTAGAGTCCTTTATCTTGTAACCTTAGTTCAACATATCCATGCCTTTTTCCCAAGCCATACCATTATCTAGTAATAAACTCTAAGCAAAGGAAATTTGGTGGAAGACTGTTTGGGAGTAGATGTTCCAGTGCTACAAAAGAATTTGAGGACACAATTTTCTCTGCACCCTTCCCACACAAAAATTAAGCCAATACCTTGGCTCCATGGTATTCAATTAATTTTTGTTCTTAATTTGGAGAGAGGAATTGATCAGCACAAGATTGCAACACAGATTTACCTTTGAATAACTTTTGAAATGCAGCCTTTTTACCTATACCAAAGAGGCGAGATATACTATTATATCCAGTAAAAGCATGGATAAGAAGCAGCTCAGAGCATAGTTTATTTTCTAAAACTAACTTAAGACTGCCGATGTGGTACACCGTTGTGGCAGTTAAATTATTCGACCTGAAATATAGGTCCTTGCTATCTGTCTGTACATAAAGAATGAGTATGTGTCTTCTCCACTCAGTATAGTGCTTCAACTGCAGTCTTAGTAATATCTATGTCAGTATCACCAGGTGAGTTGATGACAACACATCCTCTTTTCCTAAGTTTACCAATGATCAAATTAATCAAGGCTTGCTTGTTGATATCCCTCAACAAAAACTCTTTCATCCTGCCAGAGAACGAAGTCTCTGCTGTAACACTTACAACAGGAAGAACTTCCATTCCTAAACGCCCCTTTCAGAAGTGTGGTCCTTGAATAACGGAACCTCATTATAGCTAGCAAAAACTACTGTTGCTATGCCATATATTTGAATGGTGAAATCTGCATATGACTCAGTTATTGTGCCGTAGCTATCTCCCTTCTTCTTGGGTACTCAGTGCATTAAGGACCCTCCATCAAGGAGATAGTACTCAGTCTGAGGAGTGGATTGAGGTGTATCTACACCTGCTTCTTTCAAATTGTCTGAGATAGCTGGAATGAGTTGTGGTTTATCTGGCTTGCAAAATGCATTTCTAATCTCGAAAAGAGCTTTGGGGAATAGGCTACGTTCATATCCTAAAAAAAATCTTTTTGCCCCTACAAATAATCTTTGAAATAATAAGGCAGGATCAATACTTTGATCTGGTGCAACCTTGATTGCAAAAACCTCACCATGCATTAGGGTTATATCTCCTCTCTTAAAAGAGTATCTGACTGCCCATTCATATTTTCAAATATTTTCTTTCTAATGGACTCGTATTCAAGAACATTTACATTGGGATTTGCCACTTCACCATTGACTACTTTCCGACCATTCTTGCTTTGGTCAAGTCTTCATGTTGATCACTGGTTGTGTAGGAAAGGCCACTTTCTTGCATTGCCTTGTTACACTCTGCAGTGATAGGAGCTGACTGTGACGGGCCGAGAGAGGCTGTGACTAAGAGGGCAGGATGAAAGCAACGGAGTAACTGTATTACAGAACATCCGTTTATATATACATAAACCGCAGGCAAAAAGGGCATAAAAAACATAACAGGCAATTTCATGTTCAACCGACAACCGCATCGGTTAACAGTTAACGGTGAGAAAAACAGACATGTTATTTCACGTCCCTATCAGTGCGAGGGGAGAGCGAAGATACAAGCATAATATATAAAAAAAAAATTAAATGTCGTTACTATGTACGATCGTGTGACACACGGTTGGTACATGACTTTGTCCACAGTAACCTCTGCTCTTCTGTCATATTGCTCCCCCGAGTTAGTCCACCTGAGGTTTTTAGTGACCTTATAAAGATTTGTTCAATAGCAAGAACAGAACTAAGACCTACCTAGTACCAATCAATATGACGGATCACATGAAGACCATTGGAAAATTTCTAAACCACGTCTGGATTATTGTGCTCTAATTACTCCATCCCTTGGACATAGAAATGAGCACACTTGAGATAACTGTAATGGCCAGCCAATACAAATATTGGGAGAGATTCATAAAACAGCACTTAAATGTAATAAGCAAGATATGCCATGATCAATCTTCTTGCAACTTCCAACATTTAATAATTAAGCCACAGATGACTTGTCTTTGGCCTATCAATAATTTCTGACTTCCACTTTCCCAATTCCAGATTGATATTAACCACTGAATCTAATGTCATAAAACTCTCAAAGGATGGTTGATATGACAACAATGATGAGTAAGCATCTTCAAACTTAATAACCAAAGATGGGACCTCTGGTCTGTCACTACCTAGATCTGAAACAATTATGTGGTTAAGTAATTTGTCTATAAGCAGATGACCATGGATAGCTCTTTGTGCAGATTTCCCTGTCATAGTATGATCTACTAAATTTTCACAATATACTGACTGTAGAGTGTCTTTTAGGCTTGTACCATTGATGATGGATCCAATTGTAATGAACAAGTTCATTAGAGTGTGAAAGCAACCTAACAAGAGAACTGTTTCCTTCAAATGGCTACTCTGAAGTGCATTATCAATAATCTTACTTGCTTTCCAGTACAGGGGCTTGTCAAATGTTATTATTGGTGCGATACCATGTTTTACTGCTTACTTATGAATACTTTTCAGTGTGGACACAAGGCAGCACTTGTCACCTGAGCACAAGCCAGTCAGGGGCAGATACATAATTTAGGACTGACTAGGGCGTTTGTACCCCTGATGAATTACAGGGATCATACCAGATGAGTTTGGAGTTTCCTGTTTCAAGCTTAATGATAGTTCCCATAAAATATCTAATGTTTGATAAAATTTTGTGTTTTTCATTATTTGTTTAAACACTACCTTATGGCAGACATGGTTGGCAAAGTGATTAAAAGAATATTATGATCAACATTTTCAGCAGTGAACAGAGCAGTCACATCTCCTGATTCAATACCCTCACCCAAAATATCTACAGCAGCAGCGGTAGCAGGATTCTTTTCAAATCTCAGAACTTCTTTATATGATGAGAAAAATCTCATCTTAAGCAAATTATCTGCAAAGAACCTCAAACAATACAAATGATATATTTGTAAGGGAAGACCTGTCTGTATTGGGGATAGAATAGTTCGAGTACTCATTGCCTGAAGGATTGCCTGTCTAACCACTGCAATATTTTTACTCTTATCTTTCCCCACAAACAAAATAGCTAATATTGTGCGAAGTATGTCTGGAAGATACTTAAAAAACAATATCAAGTGTTGGCATATATGTACTTGGATATTGGTCTGTAATAGAGGGAACTTCAGTTTTTTATATCACTTTTGATAAATTTAGCAGCAGTTTCAATAATTATTAACTTCTGAGATTCCTCATCAGTGTCCCTATCACACATGAAATATGATCGAAGGACGTGAGAGCTTGCTTCCTTCATTGTTACAATATCATTTTGGCCTTCTCCTTCTATTATTAAATATTGATTACCCTTAATGTTCTCTCAATTTTTGTCTAAGGTACTGATTGTCGTATGGAAAGGAATCTTCACTACAAAGATATTCTTTCATTTCATTCCTTAGGGCACTGTCAATTGTTCCTCATCATTAGCTTCAAGATAAGAGCACATTTTCGAAAAGGCCTGATCTTGGTCTTAATTTTTGGGTCGTCCTTATTTTCTTTGCTTTGTATTTGGCTCCACCTTAAACCTCTGGGATATATTACGTCCGGATCGAAAGTTCCCATCATAGGAGGGATGATATACACAGTCGGCTGCATGTAATTCACAACCATAGTACTCAATTGGACCTTTCACCGTAAGTCCGTAACACCCTGGTCATCCAAACGGTCACTACAACACTGCAATATTGTTTTAAAAAGAAATATCTGTCTTCATAAAACTGATATTTGAGGCGTGAAATGTAATTTTAGTTCCACAGAAAATGCAATTGGATTTCCAATGAAATGGTTCAGTGAATAACCGCATACTTCTTTTGAGCAATCATTTACTTTTGTTCTTGTCTGATGAATTTATAATTTTATGTGGGTTTATGTACCGCTTACGATAATTTGAATGAACTACGCAACCAACTGTCACAAAAATACTGTCACCTTTTTTAGCACTTGCTTCATTAATTTCACTGGCAAACTTTTCACGAACTTGAACTGCATCATCCTGGCTCCCTATTTCTTTCTTGCAGACTAGGCTTGTTTGAGGGCAGACATCAGTGGCACTCATTTTGGGCATAGTTGAGGATAGAAGCCAGTGAACCACATGTTGATACAAGAAAAGAGAGGGAGTGTAGAATATATAATAGAATTTGATCCTATATTATTAAAATTCGATTATCAATACTTACATTGTATTTCCCGACCGTCAAAATCTAGGTACAGACATCATAATTATCATCCTAAGTAAATAAAAAAACTTATTTGCGTGTTAATGTATTGGCGGCCATCTTGGATTTGGCAGCTTACCAACGGTAAAAAATTACAGTCATTCTCCACATTAAATTCATATCTGCACTCGACTACTGGTCACAGCTTGGATGTTGAGGGAGCTTGAACACTGAACATATGTATATATGGTCAGTCTTTTCCCTCTGCCATTCATGAGCGGCCTTTAAACCTATGAATTACTCATGTCCCTATACATGATGTGTAACAGCTGATGCTCACATCATCTTTTAGTTACCGTGTAGACAATCAGTCGTTCATCCCTACATGGCTCATCGGTTCTTTACTCTAGAATTCACCTTTATCGAGTAAATACCGTGTCTACAACTTTATTAAACAAAAATTAAATTTTCAGTCTCTATGAATCATTTTCTTTTAATATCATAGGTTAATTTAATTATTTTTCGTGAAGTTGTATTGCAATTTATGCTGTTTCATTTTGGTTGTATATTTTCTATTCGTGGACTAATAACTTAATCTGAATGAGTTGGCCGATTAATGTATATAAATTTGTGCTAGTGTTCGTATCTGTTAGCCCTTACGATAAAAATTGCAGTTTTCTGAAAGCGTAATTAATGTACCCCAAAATAATGAGTATTCCACTTTTGTTTGCCTTTCTTATAAACTTTAAGATCCCTATAAACAAAAGACCATTTACTCCATCAACTTACAAGTTAAACAACCTTGGTGACAACACACATCCCTGTTTCAGCCCCATCCTCACCGGAAACCAATAGCTCACTTCATTTCCTATCAAAACACACGCTTTACTACCTTTATAGAAACTTTTCACTGCTTGCAACAACCTTTTACTAATTCCATATAACCTCATCACATTCCACATCACTTCCCTATCAACTCAATCATACGCTTTCTCCAGATCCATAAGGGCAACATACACCTGCTTACATTTTGCTAAATATTTTTCGCACATCTGCCTAACTGTAAAAATCTGATTCATACATCTCCTACCTCTTCTAAAACCACCCTGTACTTCTAAGATTGCATTCTCTGCTTTATCCTTAATCCTATTAATCAGAGCTCTACCATACACTTTTCCAACCACACTCAACAAACTAATACCCCTTGAATTACAACACTCATGCACATCTCCCTTACCCTTATATAGTGGTGCAATACATGCACGATTCCAATCTACTGGTACCATTGACAGCATAAAACACATTAAACAATCTCACCAACCATTCAAATACAGTCAAATCCCCTTCCTTTAACATCTGAGCTCTCACACCATCCATACCAGGTGCTTCTCCTACTCTCATTTCATCTAGTGCTCTTCTCACTTCCCCTCTTGTAATCCCTCTCTCATTCTGATCTCCCATCATTGCACCTAAACACCTGCAACAGCAATTATATCTGCCTCCCTATTATCCTCAACTATCAGTAAACTTTCAAAATATTCCGCCCACCTTTTCCTTGCCTCCTCTCCTTTAAACAACCTTCCATTTGCATCTTTCACTGTCTTTTCAATTCTCGAACTAGCCCTCCTTACTCTCTTCACTTCTTACCAAAACTTCTTATTCTCTTCATATGAACGACCCAATCCGTGACCCCAACTCAGGTCAGCCGTCTTCTTTGCCTCAGTTACCTTGCGCTTTACTGCCACATTTTTCTATCTCTATCTTTCATACTTCTCCACACTATTACTCTGCTGCCATTCTTCAAATGCCCTCTTTTTCTCTTCCACTTTTACCTTAACTCCTTCATTCCACTCTTTACTACCCTTCCTCATCCTGCCTCCAACAAACTTCTTGCTATACACATCACTTGCAATCCCAACAAAATTTTCTTTTACTAACTTCCACTCCTCCTCTAAATTACCAATTTCTCTTACATTCACTCTGTCATATGCCATTTTCAACCTTTCTTGATATTCAGTTTTTACCTCAGGTTTTATTAACTGTTCAACCTTCACTAGCTCCCTTTTACATCCCCCCACTCTATTCTCAAACACTTTTGCTACAAATAATTTTCCTTCCACCAAAAAATGATTAGACATACCGATAGCCATACCCCTAAACACGTGCACGTCTTTATGTGTTAATAAATAAAAGAATGTTTGGAAGATTGTTCCAAACATTCTTTTAGTTATCAACACATAATCCATTAAAGCCTTTTCTACCACTATTCCATTTGCCACTCTTACCCATATATACTTGTTTTTATCTTTCTTTTTGAAAAAGCTAGAACTTATCACCATCTCTTGCTCAACACATATCTACCAGTCTCTCACCACTCTCATTTTCACCTGGTAAGCCATACTTTCCAGTGACACCTTCTACCTCTCCAGTGCCACTCTAGCATTTAAGTCATCAATAGCAACTACATAATTCCTTCTACCCAGTCATTCCACACACCTAGTTAATTCATTTCAGAACTCATTCCGGTCTTCACTTTTCTCATAACCTGGCCCATACGCACTAACAAAAGCCCAACATTCTCTACCCAACCTAACCCTTACCCACATTAACCTAGATGATATATCCTTCCATTCCACTACTTTACCTGTCATCCATTCACTCACCAATAAAGTCACACCTTCTCTTGCCCTTCCCCTTTCAATCCCAGACACACTACCAGTCATTTCACCAAACATCACTTCACCCCTCCCTTTTATCTTTGTCTTTACAAAGCCAATATATACATCCTTCTATTCCTAAACATACTTCTAATCTCACATCTTTTATTCTCTATCGTACTACATCCACGCACATTCGGAAACCCCAAAAACTAGAGTGCAGGGAGTAGTCACTCTCCCCCCAGGCTCCAACTCTTCGATGTCTCACAGGAATATATAATACAGGAGAGGGGGTTCCCAGGCCCCTCTTCCCGCCCCTTGTAGTCACCTCTTACAACACACGCAGGGATACATTGACACTATTCTAATTGTTGTCATGCCCCATATATATATATATATATATATATATATATATATATATATATATATATATATATATATATATATATATATATATATATATATATATATATATATATGTATATATATATATATATATATATATATATATATATATATATACATATATATATATATATATATATATATATATATATATATATATATATATATATATATATATATATATATATATATACTTATTTATGTATATATAAATATATTTGCATATATATATATATATATATATATATATATATATATATATATATATATCTGATTATGTGTGTATGTATGTATATATGTATATATATACATATATAAATAAATATATATATATATATATATATATATATATATATATATATATATATATATATACATATACATATATATACAGTATATATATATATATATACATATATATATATATATATATATATATATATATATATATATATATATATATATATATATATATATATGTACATATATATACATACACACACACACACATATATATATATATATATATATATATATATATATATATATAT
>NC_090760.1:34154925-34157425 GCF_036898095.1 Palaemon carinicauda | reverse complement strand
ATCTGCTGAGTCATCAGCAGCCAATGCATGGCTCTCCTTCGTCCTACCTTGGGCGGAGAGGGGGATTGGGCGCTGATCATGCGTATATGTTCAGAATCTAGGGCATTGTCCTGCTCGATGGGGCAACTTCACTGTCCCTTTCCCTTGTCATTCATAAGCGGCCTTTGAACCTCATATATGCGTGATATCCATCAATACAGGTGGACCATAAATACTTTTATAACTCGCATGTACAACCATATTCCCATTAAAATGTACAGATTTTCAATCCTCATTTTATTTCAAATTTTTTTACTGAGAATGATATTGATTAAAGAAGGCCAAGCAAAGACGTGCGTACATGTGAAAAGGGATGCGCTGAATTGGAATATTTGTGGCGATGGCTACGTGGATTTATTAATGTTATCGTTGCATATCTATTTTCACTGTCAAGCACCAGTAGTTAGATGTTTAACAATATTGCTTATTGATAAAAGCATTCCACTTATGTTTCATTGTCAAGAGCTGGTAATTAGATATATGTGCAACTCTACTAAAAATGTAAGTTTATTTAGACTATTGAATGAAACAACGAATAAAAAAATATATGTAAAAAATAAAATCAAGTTTTTCTACCAAATAAGTTTGATTCCTTATTTTAATCTGTCGAAATCAAACGGATGATATGGTATCCGGCGAGTTGTCTGAAACAATTTGTTCAATGTACAATTGATCTAAAACAATTTGTCTAATGTATCATGAATCTACAAGCAAATTGTCTAGAATAAATTTGCCTAAAATTTGTTTGTATTAGCACTATATATATGAAAACACACCCCATAGTTTCTTCGCTGTTTCATATTTACTGAGAAAACGTGTTAACAGTGGAAAGGAATAGTTATGTACGTTTTATTACGCTACTAAGTACAAATAGTTGAAAAATATAATATATATATATATATATATATATATATATATATATATATATATATATATATATATATATATATATATACATATATCTATATATATATATATATATATATATATATATATATATATATATATATATATATATATATATATATATATATATATATATATATATATATATATATATATATATAGTGATTTGTAAATTTCGGGAATAAAATTACTATTCACTGTGCAACTTGATGAACTTGAATACAAAAAGAAAATAAAACTGGGTAAATATTCAATTGATACTTATCAATATATTTTAATTATTAAATTCGTGATGCCAGATGCATATAATATTTACTAAAATGACATCTCAAATAAAAAACATTTGGTTGGTAAATCGAGTATTTCCCAGCAGATTCGGGGGATACTACGGAAGATATTAAGGATAAACCATTTATATATATATAAATATATATATATATATATATATATATATATATATATATATATATATATATATATATATATATATATATATATATATATATAATATATATCATAGACTCCTTTAAGGTCCTCTGCTCGGGGTTTTTAACTTGAGTCTGGACTAAAATGACTTCTAGAAGGGCTAGAAACACGTTCTCTGGATCAAAATGGGGGTTTTTGAGGATGGTGAGTTCAATAGTAACATTTTCAACACCACCTGGGGTCATCTTCAAGGTCTAAAGGTCATTTATCAAGGTTAAATTTGTGAATTTTGGTAATTTTTGCTCGTTTTTTGTGTGTAACTCATAAATGGTGAGAGATAGCTGATTATAATATGAGGCAAGTCTGCAGAGCTGTCCGAATTTAATATATATTGTCATATATCGTCCTTCAAGAAAGGACTGGAACGTCCCCTGATCGGGGTTTTTAACTTGAGTCTGAAGGATTAACTTGAGTCCTGGACTAAAATGACTTCTAAGAAGGGCTAGAAACACGTTCTCTGAGTCAAAATGGGGTTTTTTGAGGACGGTGAGTTCAATAGTGACATTTTCAACACCACCTGGGGTCTTCTTCATCATCTTCAAGGTCAAAAGGTCATGTTTCAAGGTCAAAAGAGTGAATTTTGGTCATTTTTACTCGTTTTTGTGTGTAACTCATAGATGGTGAGGGATGGCTGATCATAATAAGAGGCAATTCTGTAGTTCTGTCCAAATTTAATATGTATTGTCAAATATTGTATTACTCAAACATTCCAAACAAGCCCTAAAACAATGAAACACTAAAATAAGAAATAACGAACGGTATTTCTCATCACAACAAAACACAAAGACATTAACATTTGATTAGATGAACATCGCTAGATGGAGAGCTTTTCTTGCCTCTTGAGGCATCTCACAGCCTTTTCTTTGTCACTTACATTGAGAACCTGAGCTTTCAATAGAATGTTGGCTAAAGTCGTACATGCTGCATTATTAGTAGCTAAAGGTGCATCTACAAAAGATAACAATTCAGCAAAATGAAAGCGGCAATGCATTTTAGTCATGGCATGCAAATTATAGGCATTATGTACAAAAAAGACAGTTGAAATAGTTGGCACACTCAGTCCACCTCT
>NC_090760.1:34134925-34149925 GCF_036898095.1 Palaemon carinicauda | reverse complement strand
TATATATATATATATTACTATAAGATGGTATATATATATATATATATATATATATATATATATATATATATATATATATATATATATATATATATATATATATATATATATATATATATTACTATAAGATGGTATATATATATATATATATATATATATATATATATATATATATATATATATATATATATATATATATATATATATATATATATTTATATATATATATATATATACATATATATATATATATATATATATATATATATATATATATATATATATATATATATATATATATATATATATATATATATTTATTACGTCTGGTAAGCTATACAGCCTCTCGAGTTCTAAATTCAACTCTTTTTTTTTTTTTTTACATTAAATGTGTTACACTTGGAAATATTAACACCCAATCTCTAAGACAGTCATATAACTACTAGACAGCAAAATACAAAATACTGAATATCCAAAGGTCTCTTAAGTACACTGAAAACAACACTGGGTAATTATTATTAAGAACTAATTAAAAACACTTCTTACTACAATTCTTTAACAGAGGTACGAGTAAATACTAATTTAAACAATGGTGATTAGAATGATAAACTCTACAAAAATATTTTGTTTCTATATAAATACAACACTTTGAACGAATTTACATAAAAAAAAATAATTCGCTTGAAATAATTTTAATTTCTGAAAATTATATATTTACTTGACTTGAGATATCAAATCTGCATTAAAACTTAGACTAAGACAAAAGAAATAATACTTATGAAAATTATACAATCACTTGTTTCACTTGAAATTAAATTTTACACACTATTTATTTTGTCTTAACACTCAATGAATATAGTTATCCATATAACGATACAAATACCTTTCACCTTACTACAGGGCCAGGTACAAAACTTTACAGTGTCAATACTCATCTCAACAAAATGAATTAAAGATCACCTTTGACTTCTTTCGCTATATTTCAACATACAATTTACATTGGGGCACAGAATCACTTTGGAGAGGACCCACTATAGGTACTGTGAGAGAGAGTGAGGGAAGCACTTTGGCTCTTTCACAGGACGGCTGCTTCTCTACTACTGCTATGCAGCCCTGAGGACGCATATATAAGACTTAGCTACTTCCAGAATGTTCCAGGTCCAAGATCTGGAATCGTGGTGGGTTGGCCTAAGGACGTAGGTTGCCAAAGATACTCTCACGGACGCGTACCCTCGAAACAGGGAGACTAACTCTCTCAGTTAGCTCCCCCGCTACCTTTTTTCCTCGAAATAGAAAAATATATAAAACTCAACGCTAAGATTTTTGGGAATCTTCCAAAATACAAGGCCAAATATAGGAACTGCGTATTTTCTCTCAAACCTGACGCAATACCCCATAAAAATATAAAATCACATTACATAAGTCCTTGTTCCTCTCTCGTATGGTCACATAACACTCTCAACAGTTTACGTAAGACTTTGTAACCAAAATACATGAAACAAAAAGTTAATTCTTAAAAATGACGTAAATCTACACGAGAGGAACCCATCTTAAGAGCTGGCTATTGACCTCTGCATTGCACATATGAAAACTAATAAAACACCTGAATAAACTACTGTATTTACTATAAATTAGACCAGCTTCGTGAGAATATATATATATATATATATATATATATATATATATATATATATATATATATATATATATATATATATATATATATATATATATATATATATATATATATATATATATATACATATATATATATATATATATATATATATATATATATATATATATATATATATATATATATATATATATATATATGTATATGTATATGTATATATATATATATATATATATATATATATATATATATATATATATATATATATATATATATAATTTCTTGTACTAATATAATGATAACCATACCGAAAGGGGGCATGGCAGGTGGTGTAAACGTCACGGGGGCCTACTTCATGGTCGGCACACGCCATTCTGCACCTAGTTGCAATGTATTAATTTCTGTTCTCACCATGCCCATATATGTGAGATGACATTTCTCGATAAAAAGTAAGACAATAATGCGGAGTAGATGCTTCAATGAATTTTCCTAATTAGGTCGGTGTCCCGAACTCTGGTGGTTTCGGTTTCACATGGATCAGAAACCTAGTTCATTAATTATATTAAAAAAGGAGGGTGTTATCGGCCTTTAAGTAGTTAGTAGCCCTCTCGGGAGATGACATTAGTACTATGTATTTCAGGAGGTGTGGGTACTCTTTTGATTCAAAATCTATCAAACCAATCGATTGCAATTTATGCCTTTTGAAATTCCCATGTTCAATCACAGATTTCACTCGCCCTCCTGTTGAGTTTCAGGACATAGCCAAACTTCTCCCGTCATGATTTAGAAAATCATTCGGATGAAGAGAAATCAAGCACACTAAATTACTGAATACCGATGGATATATACAGTAGGGGACTAAACATTATGGAACATAGCAAAAAATAGAATTTTCTCATAAATATTTTTAGAAAATAGAAGCTTTTACATGTTTAATATACGCTCCTAAGGTGTCTTGTGTTTATGTGAATGGTCTTAGGTACAATCTTTTCCTTGCAAGAAAATGTGAATTAGAGAGAAAAAAACTACCATCTAGCAATGACTGCTTCAAACAGCATGTTTTCAGTTTATTATTATATATATATACATATATAAATATATATATATATATATATATATATATATATATATATATATATATATATATATATATATATATATATATATATATATATATATATATATATATATATATATATATATATATATATATATAAATACGTATATTTTGACAAAACCTTATATACATTGTAGTACAATATTTATATTTAGTTTACACAAAACAGTGGGTTTTATTGTGTAACAAATATACCTCTTCCCCATTACATTATAAAATATTTTGTCCAGAAAAAATTATGTTTTCTTCCATAAAGAAATATAAATCTAATAATCAACCATCACAACAAACCCCTCATACATCAACACCAAAACAAACTAATATTTAATTATAAATCTTTAATACTTCAAATATATACTAGCACAGGTCAATTACGTGGTTTTCTTCTCCAAACAGTGCGTCTATGTTCGTATAATTAAGATTACTAAATTTCTGCCTCTTCGATCGTGACATTGTACATTCAATTAGGACATGCACTTCATTCTGTACTGTCTGTGAATCACAATTGCACACTCGCAACTCCCTTGGAGTTCTACTTCACCTTCCCGTCTCTATTCTTAGGTCGTGGGACATTAAACGTAATCTCGTGAAGGCAATTCGCATATAGTCTGGTACATAAACATTTTCACTGTACACTCTATGCCTTTGCAAGGATCTATTTAAAATTTCTTTGTACGTACTATATTTTGTTGCTGTTTCAGGTTTATTACGGATTTCATTTTTCATTTGGTCAAGGCTTGACCTGATGATGTTATCAACCAGACAAGAATTAAAAAATCTGTAACCGGGCGTATTTTCACTTCTGCAAATTTCATAAATATAGTGGAACGGTTCTTCCATATCAATGTTCGCCATATCCTTTTCTAAAAAAACGTTTCCTTCTTACTTGAACTTCACGATTAAAAGACTCAAGGCCACTCTCTACTAAGCAAAATGTCATAGGCGTATTATTTCGGACCCCCAATAAGCATCTAACAGCCTGGTTGTTTATCCTTTCCATGTATGTTACGTTGCTTGTAAGCCAACTCTCTGCACTATAAAGTAGTGAGGCTCCTAACGCTGTTTTGAACACTTTGACTTTATATGCATATGGCATAGTTGTATTGTTATAACAAAATATTGAGAACTTGCTAATGGTCTTTGCATTTTCAATTTCATGTTGTATACCCTGGATAGGTACGATGGGTCGTTTGCGACCCCGAGCGTCAAAAAAAAACAGGTTTTTCTCACGTGACTCACCCCCGTGACTGAATTTGTGGGTGATCGACCTGCAGGAGGTGTCTCGCCTACACGCTCTAGTAGTGTCCAGATGTGCATTGCTGTAGCTGTACTCCTTCCCCGATTTCTGAGACGCATCGGGGTCGAGCGCGACCGAGTTTACCCTTCTAAGGTAGTTTGCATAATTATCAAAGTTATTACGTATTATGAAATTGTCGTAGAATGGTGCAACTTGTATAGGTTATCAGTTGTGGAAAGTCTTGGTGGATTGTTTGGCTACCATGTGCATGATTTTTTTTTTAGTTAGAATGTCGTTCATCACCACGAGGACCATTTTACCGCGAGTGCCCCTTTTTCATTTTTTTTCATTTTTTTGCCAAGTCATTTTTCCGTAAGATATTGCCAAATAGGGTCGTAAAACTTTTGCTTGTTTAGTGTTGGAAAGTGTGTCTAGATGATCTGGCTACCCATGCATGACTTTTTTTTTGTCAGATACGACGTAGTTATTGGTATATTGGGTATTTAACTGCGGTTACCAATTTCTGTTTTTTTTCAATATTTGTAAAAATTACTACGTAGTAAGGAATTGCCGTATATTATTCATTTTTTTTTTTCATGTTTATGTGTTAGAAAGTGTGCCTTGATGGTTGGGCTAACACGTGCATGTCTTTTTTTTTTATCTGAGATGCCGTATATTAGAATGTCGGGCATTTTACCGCGAGTGTCCCTTTTTCATTTTTTTTCATTTTTTTGCCAAGTCATTTTTCCGTAAGATATTGCGAAATAGTGTCGTAAAACTTTTGCTTTTTTAGTGTTGGAAAGTGTGTCTAGATGATCTGGCTACCCATGCGTGATTTTGTTTTTGTCAGATACGACGTAGTTATTGGTATATTGGGTATTTAACTGCGGTTGCCAATTTCTGTTTTTTTTTCAATATTTGTAAAAATTTACTACGTAGTAAGGAATTGCCGTATATTATTGATTTTTTTTTCATGTTTATGTGTTAGAAAGTGTGCCTTGATGGTTGGGCTAACACGTGCATGTCTTTTTTTTTTATCTGAGATGCCGTATATTAGAATGTTGGGCATTTTTCCGCGAGTGCCCCTTTTTATTTGTTTTGCATTTTTTTGCTTAGTCATGTTACCGTAAGGAATTGGCAAGTAGTGTCGCAAAACTTATATTTTTATAGTGTTGGAAAGTGTTTCTAGATGATCTGGCTACCCATGCCTATTTTTTTTTAGCCAGATATGGCGTATATATAAGTATGTGTTCGATTTTCCTGTGATTGCCATTTTTTCGTTTTTTCCCATTTCTTTCAAAATTACTACGTACTAAGGAACTATCACAGAGTAATTATTCATTTATATGTTTATTTGTCGGAAAATGTGCCTTGATGGTTTGCCTAGCACGTGGCTGAAATTTTTTTTTTTCGGAAATGCCGTATATTAGAATGGCCATTTTTCCACGAGTGCCCCTTTTTATTTGTTTTGCATTTTTTTGCTTAGTCATGTTACCGTAAGGAATTGGCAAGTAGTGTCGCAAAACTTATAATTTTATAGTGTTGGAAAGTGTTTCTAGATGATCTGGCTACCCATGCCTATCTTCTTTTTTTAGCCAGATATGGCGTATATATAGGTATGTGTTCGATTTTCCTGTGATTGCCATTTTTTCGTTTTTTCCCATTTCTTTCAAAATTACTACGTACTAAGGAACTATCACAGAGTAATTATTTATTTAGATGTTTATTTGTCGGAAAATGTGCCTTGATGGTTTGCCTAGCACGTGGCTGAATTTTTTTTTTTCTGAAATGCCGTATATTAGAATGTTAGCCATTTTTCCACGAGTGCCCCTTTTTATTTGTTTTGCATTTTTTTGCTTAGTCATGTTACCGTAAGGAATTGGCAAGTAGTGTCGCAAAACTTATATTTTTATAGTGTTGGAAAGTGTTTCTAGATGATCTGGCTACCCATGCCTATCTTTTTTTTAGCCAGATATGGCGTATATATAGGTATGTGTTCGATTTTCCGGTGATTGCCATTTTTTCGTTTTTTCCCAATTCTTTCAAAATTACTACGTACTAAGGAACTATCACAGAGTAATGATTCCTCTAGATGTTTATTTGTCGGAAAATTTTGTTTACTTTTTTTTTGATTGAATATCATCAAATTTTTTTAGCTGAAATATTATATTGTTTTACATTTTTTTTTTTCGATTTTATTTCCCTTCAAAAAAATTTTTTTGGGTCAGAATTTAAATTTTATAGTCGTAAAATAATCGACAATTATCCAGCAATCCACCATACAATTTTTATGCATATCCAATAATAATTAGATTAGTAAATAACACCTTGAAATTGACATACCCTTCCTACATTTCAAGTGGCAGATTAGGGAGTCTGAGTCAGTGTGGTTGGCGGCCATTTTGTGGACATATCCGAAGCGTAAGCTGCCCTATCTATATATATTCTTGTTCCCTATAGAAATTGTGATATTTTGGTATATTTTTACCTGCATAAATATCATATTATATATTAAATATATGTATTTTTTTACGAAATTTCTAAGTACTCAAAAAATTACCTTTAGATATGGCCCCTGATATAAATGTAATTTACAAAATAATGAAGATTTTTGTACATATTTCTATTTTAAGATAACATATGTTTATTCCCTAAAAAAATTAGCCACTTCCTATTTCATTTGGGTACCCCAAAAAATTCATGAAATTTGGACAAATTATTTTGGCCAAAAAAAGTTACCCTTTTTTTCTCATTTCAGATCTTCACCTCCATGGGTCTAACTTCATCCAAAATACATCAAGATGTGTCCTAAACATTCAAGAATCAATTCCTAAAAGGATTTGTGTATATATGTATAAACTTTTTTTTTATGAATTTTTATGTCAGGTCTTTTTTTTCTACTTAATTTTTTTAAATATTTATAATAAATAGTTTTTCTGCAGATGAGTAGTATTTATCTTTACAGTTGTTTTAAGCATTCATTGAAGTTTTTTTTGGCAAAAGAAAAAAGGAGGTTACTGCAAAAACTGATTTTTCAAGAATTTTTTTTGGCGTCGGGGTCGTTCGCGTCCGAGTATACCCTTAAAGGGGTGTCCGAGGAGCGTACCTATCCAGGGTTAAGCACTGATTGCATTTTGCCATCACCCGTAAACCATGCACCAAGATACAAATATTTTTCACAATTGATTGATTGATTTAAAGTTTTCAGGCATCCTGACGATATTTTCCACAATGGTCTATCTTAACATTATTAATGACTAGAGACTCTTTATCTCTTGCATTTCCATTTACTACAAAAAACTTAGTCTTTTTTTCGTTAACAATCATCCCATATAAGTTACAGTAATCCAACATAATCCAAATTTTCTAAAAACACTTTTCTCTTGATGTACTTAGATAACTGTGTCATCCATCAATAATAGTGTATGCATTATCCCTAAAAACCCATCTCTACCAATTCCCTGTTTTATTATTTTAATCATTTTGTCTAGGTAGATAGTAAATAATAAACAGCTTGTTGGAGCACCCTGACGTATTCCAACAGTAGATATAATCACAGCTGATTTCAAGACACTTTTAGTACAAGCATAGATCTTATGAATGGCCATTAACATAGTCTTACCACAACCTTTCTCTTTTTGACACTATTAACTTATCTCTTGGAACACGGTCGTATGCTTTACTAATATCTACAAGTACAACATACAGCTTCTTTTTTTTAAAAATTGCGTAGTCCATCATATATATATATATATATATATATATATATATATATATATATATATATATATATATATATATATATATATATATATATATATATGTATGTATATATATATGTATATATACATATGTATATACATATATAAATAGATATATATATATATATATATATATATATATATATATATATATATATATATATATATAAATATATATATATATATATATATATATATATATATATATATATATATATATATATATATATATATTTATATATGTATATACATATGTATATATATATATATATATATATATATATATATATATATATATATATATATATATATATATATATATATATATATATATATATATATATATATATATATACATATATATATATATATATATATATATATATATATATATATAGGCCATATATATATATATATATATATATATATATATATATATATATATATATATATATATATAGGCTATATATATATATATATATATATATATATATATATATATATATATATATATATATATATATATATATATATATATATATATACTGGAAGTACAGGGTGGTTTTAGAAGAGGTAGGGGTTGTATGAATCAGATTTTTACAGTTAGGCAGATATGCGAGAAATATTTAGCAAAAGGTAAGGAGGTGTATGTTGCATTTATGGATCTGGAGAAAGCATATGATAGAGTCGATAGGGAAGCAATGTGGAATGTGATGAGGTTATATGGAGTTGGTGGAAGGTTGTTACAAGCAGTGAAAAGTTTCTACAAAGGTAGTAAAGCATGTGTTAGAATAGGAAATGAAGTGAGTGATTGGTTCCCGGTGAGAGTGGGGATGAGACAGGGATGTGTGATGTCGCCGTGGTTGTTTAACTTGTATGTTGATGGAGTGGTGAGAGAGGTGAATGCTTGAGTGCTTGGACGAGGATTAAAACTGGTAGGCGAGAATGACCGTGAATGGGAGGTAAATCAGTTGTTGTTTGCGGATGATACTGTACTGGTAGCAGACACAGAAGAGAAGCTTGACCGACTAGTGACAAAATTTGGAAGGGTGTGTGAGAGAAGGAAGTTGAGAGTTAATGTGGGTAAGAGTAATGTTATGAGATGTACGAGAAGGGAAGGTGGTGCAAGGTTGAATGTCATGTTGAATGGAGAGTTACTTGAGGAGGTGGATCAGTTTAAGTACTTGGGGTCTGCTGTTGCAGCAAATGGTGGAGTGGAAGCAGATGTACATCAGAGAGTGAATGAAGGTTGCAAAGTGTTGGGGGCAGTTAAGGGAGTAGTAAAAAATAGAGGGTTGGGCATGAATGCAAAGAGAGTTCTATATGAGAAAGTGATTGTACCAACTGTGATGTATGGATCGGAGTTGTGGGGAATGAAAGTGATGGAGAGACAGAAATTGAATGTGTTTGAGATGAAGTGTCTAAGGAATATGGCTGGTGTATCTCGAGTAGATAGGGTTAGGAACGAAGTGGTGAGGGAGAGAACGGGTGTAAGAAATGAGTTAGTGGCTAGAGTAGATATGAATGTGTTGAGGTGGTTTGGCCATGTTGAGAGAATGGAAAATGGCTGTCTGCTAAAGAAGGTGATGAATACAAGAGTTGATGGGAGAAGTACAAGAGGAAGGCCAAGGTTTGGGTGGATGGATGGTGTGAAAAAAGCTCTGGGTGATAGGAGGATAGATGTGAGAGAGGCAAGAGAGCGTGCTAGAAATAGGAATGAATGGCGAGCGATTGTGACGCAGTTCTGGTAGGCCCTGCTGCTTCCTCCAGTGCCTTAGATGACCGCGGAGGTAGCAGCAGTAGGGGATTCAGCATTAAGAAGCTTCCTCTGTGGTGGATAATGTGGGAGGTTGGGCTGTGGCACCCTAGCAGTACTAACTGAACTCGGTTGAGTCCCTGGCTAGGCTGGAGGAACGTAGAGAGTAGAGGTCCCGTTTTTTGTTTTGTTTCATTTGTTGATATCGGCTACCCCCCAAGATTGGGGGAAGTGCCTTTGGTAGATATATATATATATATATATATATATGGTAGTAGGACAGAATGCCTAATGACATAATGCCTAAGGACAGAATGCCTAAGGACAAAATGCCTAATTCCTCAACATGGACAAAATGCCTAACTGTCATAATGCCTATTGGACAAAATGCCTAATATACAAAATGCCTAATGGGCAAAAGGCCTAATATACAAAATGCCTAATGGGCAAAATGCCTAATATTCAAAATGCCTAATGGGCAAAATGCCTTCCAGACAAAATGATCTTATTCTTTATTTAGCATTTTTAAATAAATCATTCGAAATTAGTAAAGAACTTATAGTAAAAACCCATATAACTACCCAACAAGCTGTTGTTCATTTTACTTTTCTTTTTGCAATTTGAAAGGCTAAAATATTTACATTTTTACTCAAACAAATTTCTTTATCAATCATTAAATTTTTGTAAAAGCCCTCCAGTCCAAAATGGTAATCATCACTAGTAACAAAGGATGAAAAAACTAATATTTGAAGGAAAGGCATACACTGTTAACAGGAGGAAAAAGGACGTGCATATTGGAGGTGTGAAAAATGTGCTTTGTGTAGTGCTAGTATAATCACTTGTAATAATTTAATTGAAAAAAAAAATCTAACAATCATTCGCATTGACCAGATGAAGCATGCATGAGTGCAAGTTATGGAAAATATGAAAGACCGCACTCGTAAATCTGATGAAGCTACATCTTCGGTAATTAATCACTACACAAGATGTGTCATTAGGCTTATGCGGTGCTTTGCCGGTGGAAGATTCCCTTGCACGTAGTGTAAGATGTATGAGAATGCGTGAACGTGCCGATGAAGATTTATCGATAACTACAAGAGGTGGACATTTTCTATGGAATGAATCAGAAAATGTGCATATTTACACAACTAGAAAGAATTTGGAAATCTTGAAGAGTAAGAACAAGTGGTTAAGTGATAGCACTTTTAACTGTACCAGTCGTAAAACAATTGTATACGTTGCATTGTGTTGTTTCTCAAAGTAAAACATTACCATTAGTATACTATGTTACATCTAGTAAAGATGAAAAAACTTATGATACAATATTAGAGTTCCTCAAAGAGTAGAGCCTTTTCTCAGTGTCTGTGACTCTTGATTAAGAACAAGCAGCAATAAAAAGTTTAAAGAAATGTTTTCCAAATACTTGAATTAATGGCTGTTTCTTTCATTTCAGTCAATACACAAAATCTTGGTCTTCAGCGCTGGTACACAAATTATTATAATGCTTTCATAATCAAACAAATACAAGCCTTAGGTTTTGTTCCTCCAGAGGATGTGGCTGATCTTTTTCACAAACTTACGAAAAACACACTATATTTTGCCTGAAATGCAGAGTAGTTCTCTTTTTTTAATTCCTTTTTAGATGCTTTGTCCATTAGCCATTTTGTATGTTAGGCATTTTGTCCATTAGGCATTATGTCTGTTAGGCATTTTGTCCGTGTTGAAGGATTAGGCATTTTGTCCTTAGGCATTCTGTCCTTAGGCATTATGTCATTAGGCATTCTGTCTGCTCACGATATATATATATATATATATATATATATATATATATATATATATATATATATATATATATATATATATATATATATATATATATATATATATATATATATATATATACATATCAACATCATCATCTACAGTTATCAGTCCACTGCAGAACAAAGGTCTCGGCCATATCCATTTCCTTCCCCTTGTGTCTGTTCATGGTCATTCTGTGCCGGTCCATGCCCCAAAAATTTCTTATTTCATCAATTCATCATTTTCTCTTCCTTTCTATGCTTCTTTTACAATCTCCGGGAGCCCATTCTGTTATTTTTTAATATCCATCTATTGTGTGTCCTTCCCATTATGTATCCTGCCCAGGTCCCATTTCTTTTTCTTACATTGTTGTTAGAATATCCTCTACTTTAGTTTGTTCTCATATCCATGTTGCTGTATTTCTTCGTGTTGGTGTTTTCCCTATCTTTATTCTTTCAATTGCTCTTTGAGTTGTAACTAGCTTATTTTCTAAGGCGCCAAGTTTTTTATGCATAAGTTATTACTGGTAGGATCATTTCATTAAATACTTTTCTTTTTAGAGAAAGTGGCATTTTACATTTCATAACTTCATTTTGTGTACCAAATGCTCTCCATCCTATGCTTACCCTTCTATTACACACGCACATACAAACACACACACACGCACGCACGCACGCACACACACACACACACACACACACACATATATATATATATATATATATATATATATATATATATATATATATATATATATATATAAATATATATATATATACAGTTAAGAAGTTAATTTAATTAAAGATGTAACAGACTTGTATAAATTAGAGTCAAGGGACTATATAATAGTGAGAAGTAAAGTTTATATACATCTAAGGTAAGAAAAAGAATAAAAATAATATTTACAAACAAAATAAACACTCCTGTAATAAGGGAAAATGGGATGAGTTTAATTTAGCAATACAAATTAGGGTTTCCCGATGCATAATGCGATGCAAGCAAGTGAAGAAGAAATGAAAAGTAATATCACAAAATTTATAATTGAATCAGCACAGGAGATAGGTGAAAACGTTCATATAGAAGATAAAGGAAAAAAGAAAAAAAGATTGGAAATGAGGGTAAAATCCGAGAAAGATTAAGTAGAATTAGCAGAACTATCCAACACAATAAATAAACTAAAAACCCAAAATATTCGTAAACACAAGCAGACCAAAATTGAGGAAACACTAAAGAGAGTAAGAAGCATTAAATTGATGAAAAGAAGACTTGAAAAAAAGCTGCTAACAGATGTTTGATTCAAAGAATGAAAAAGGGAATATTATCAAAAAGACATGGAGTGATAGAAATTACAGAGAATTCCTGCACAATTATATACAATAGTGATATAAGAAATAACTTTTCCAATAATAATAATGAAACACTTAAGTCAGTACCAAACATAACAGCAGGAGAAGTAAAATAATCATTCAATGGCATGAAAAGAGACAACGCAGCAGGAGAAGATGGCCTAACAATTGATTTCATGATATATGAAGGAGATTTCATTGTAGTAAAACTCGCTTAACTTTTCAGAAAGAAATATAATGAAGAATGCTCTATAAATACTGCTTGGAAAAATTTAATCATTTTACTGATTCACAAAAAGGGAGACATAAAATATCTTAGAAATTACAGTCCAATTAGTTTGCTCTCATTAATATATAAACTAGTGACGAAAAATATATTAGACTGAATAGAAAGACAGCTAGAATTTAATCAAACAAGAGAGCAGGTAGGCTTTAAAGGTTTAAAGGTTTAAAGGTCACTCATGAATGGCAGAGGCAAGGGACAGTGACATTGCCCTAGCGATCAGGATAATGCCCTAGAGACTGACATATTATATGATCAGCGCCCAAGCCTCTTCTCCACCCAAGCTAGGACCAGATAGACATATAGGCTCCCCCAAACCCCCCAACCTTAGCTGACAAGGATGGTAAGGTTGCAGACACTAATGGCACTAACGAGTCTGAGCGGGACTCGAACCCCCGACTGGCTAACACCAGGCAGAGACGTTACCAATCAGGCCACAGCAACCTTTAGAAGTAGGTATTCAAAACTGACCATCTCCATGTAATTAAACAGCTAATGAAAAAAATCTTCAGAGTATGATAAACTACTATATATATGACATTTATGAGAAATGTTATACTAAAACTTCAGCAATAATGAAATCTATTCATAGATTAGGAATAGATGAATCTTATGTTGAAACACATAGAGATATTTATACAGGATGTACAGCTATCCCAAAACTACATAAAGCTAGTGAGAAAATTCTGATTGAGAAAGGTGTTAGACATGGAGGCCCTATCTCTTCTTAATTATTCACAGCCTGCCTAGAAGTTTTTAAGAATTTTCATTGGGAAGATATAGGAATTTATACTAATTGGTAATCATATGGCATAGTTCTGTTCAGTGAATGATGGGATGAATTGCAAAAGATGATATAGAGAAAGCAGAAATGTATGAATGTAAATCAATATTTTTAAAACTAAGATAATGTTTAATGAAAATGCAGAAACAAAAAACAGGGGGTTATGGGCGAACCTCTAGAGAGTGCTAATAAATATATTGTAGGTACTTAAAACAAACAGGAAAAGTTTCTCCAAGATATGAAAATGAAATTAAAAACTTAAATTAAAAGGATAAACATGGGATGGAGAACTTTTCGTAAACAAATTAGATTATGAAAAACAAAAGGTTTTCTATAAGGAAAAGTATTAAATCAGAAGTTCCTAACAATTTAATTAGCCTATGCATTATAAAATTAGAGCCTTACTAAAGCCTTAGAACAAAAGCTAATTACAATTCATGGAGCCATGAAAAAATATAGTATTTTGCACTTTAGTTTGAACATTCTGCAATTCAAATTGACAATCTTCATAACAGAATGACAAATACATACACATTTCAACAGTTTCCAATTTCAATTCCACATACTGCATAATAGATTGACAGACCGGACAACAAATGAGACTTCCAGGATCCTAATGATAATTAGATAAAAAGTAATAACAATTGTTCGTTTCGTAATAGACAATTTAGGTTTTAAGATTGACAAATGCATTTGAGTTTGACATTTCATCACAATTTTCATCGTAAGTCTTAGCAACCTGACAGGTATTTTGTATTATAGCCTCTGTGAGGCAACTTTATAACGTGACGCAGAAGGAGACATTCAGTACCATACTGTCTGTATTACTGATCTTATAGATTTTTTATATCCAGCACTTACAGCTCGAAGAGGCCGAGGAATTGTCGTACCATTTCTGACACTGACTGGAACTGCATAACAGAGAAATATGGTAACTGTGATGGTTTCTTAACGACATCTAAAGAACTTGGGGTCAATTAGACAGTAGCGTACGCAAACATTAGGAGGTATCAACATCAAGATGAAGTTCAAGCAAGAGAAGTTAGAACCTCATGATGAAAGGTAAAGCAAGAGAAGTTAGAACCTCATGATGAAAGTTGAAGCAAGAGAAGTTAGAACCTCATGATGAAAGTTGAAGCAAGAGAAGTTAGAACCTCATGATGAAAGTTGAAGCAAGAGAAGTTAGAACCTCATGATGAAAGTTGAAGCAAGAGAAGTTAGAACCTCATGATGAAAGTTGAAGCAAGAGAAGTTAGAACCTCATGATGAAAGTTGAA
>NC_090760.1:34124925-34132425 GCF_036898095.1 Palaemon carinicauda | reverse complement strand
CCCAGCGAAAAACACACTCATACTCATCCTTACATCTCTAAGAATAACGCAAACCAATTGAAGAGATGAGAAGGGCGAGGGGAGGGGGGCCAAGTCGTGATCAAATCTATATTCTTGAAAGGGCATCGGGAATTCGATTCTCCGATCCTTTAACGTGTTTAATCACAAGCGAGAATTCTTGCAATTGCAGAGCCCAACGTAAAATTCTCTGGTTGGCGCCTTTCATGCGCTCGATGAAAACCAGTGGATTGTGATCTGTCCATACTTCTATGGGATAAGAAAAATTTGTTACATAAGGCTTAAAATGCACAAGAGTACGCACCAAGGCGAGGGCCTCCTTTTCAATGGTGGAATATTTTCTCTCGGCGGCCAGTAGCTTTCGGCTATAATACGATACAGGATGAACCTCTCCTATATCGTTCCTTTGAAAAAGGACACCCCCAATACCTATGTCACTGGCATCCACTGCAATAATAAAAGGTCTCTGGAAATTAGGAGAAGTCAATATTGGATTAGATACTAATACCATCTTAAGTTTAATAAGTGCTTCCTCACACTAAGGAGACCACATAAACTTCTGCCCTTTCTCCAACAACTTGGTAAGTGGCTGAGCAATGTCCGAGAAATTTTGCACGAATCTGCGATAATAACCAGTCATGCCCAGCACTCGCCGAACTTCTCTGACATTGCACGGCCTCTTTAAATGCACGATAGCCTCAAGGTTGGCTTGTTTAGGTGCCACCTGACTCAAACCAACCTCGTGACCCAAATTCACATTTTGCTAAATTAATAACCAAACCTGCAAATTTAAGGGCCTCAAATACCTTACGCAATCTCGCCATGTGCGTACTCCAATCATCACTATATACAACCAAGTCATCGATATAAATTTCAGTTCCCTTTAAACAACAAATGACCCTATTCATAAGCCTCTGGAAAGTACACGCGGCATTTTTCATCCCAAAGGGCATTACTTTACACTCGTAAAGCCCAAAGGGAGTTACAAATGCAGAGATCTCTCTTGCTCGATCAGACAGGGGAACCTGCCAATACCCTTTCAATAAATCCAATTTCGTAATGAACTTAGCAGCCCCTATGTGATCGAGAGAGTCATCTATCCGAGGCAAAGGAAAAGAGTCATTCTTAGTATGTGTGTTAACCTTACGGTAGTCCACACACATACGGAACTTTCCGTCGGACTTCTTAACCACGACTATCGGGGAGCTCCATGGACTAACGGAAGGTTGGATGAGATCGTGTTCCAGCATATATTTAATCTCCTTATCAACTATATCCCTCTTAATGGGATTCAGCCGATAAGGACTCTGTTTCACAGGAGAAGCATTACCCACGTCTACATCATGCTCAAGAAAATTAGTTCGACCTGGAGAATTCCGAAATAAATCTGGAAAAGAAGAAATTAAATTAATTACATCCCTCCTTTGAGCAATCTCCAGATGCCCCAGCCCTTCCTTCAAAACTTCTAAATTTTGAATATTATCAAAAAGAGCATCAGAAGACACCTGACAAATCAAATCCTCCAAATCCTCTGAAGGTAAATCCATACTTTCAACCACATTCTCATAAACAATACCGAGAGGATCATGTCTATTAGAAGTATAGAGTTTTAACCTATTTATATGGAATATTCTGCACTTCCGTTTGGTCCCAGGAGCCTCTATTTCATAATTCACCTCCGACAACTTCCTCAACACCTTCCAGGGTCCCTTATATCTTGGTTCAAGGAAATTGTCAGAGTCAGTACTTAAAACAAACTAATTCTCCGGGCTCAAACGACCGTGCTTTAGATTTCCTATCAAAATTTAATTTCATAGCAGCCTGAGAACTAGCCAAATTTTCTCTGGCAAATTTCCAGGCTCTAGATAATTTTTTTCTCAAGTCCTTCACAAAGTCTCCTACGTTTGCATTCCCACCTCGATCAGTCTCAAGCATCTCATGAAAAATCTCCAAAGGCCCACGTACCTTGTGTCCAAATACCAGTTCGAAAGAAGCTACCCCAGTTGAAGAATTTGGGTGATTTCTTAGAGCAAAGAGAGCAAAGGGAAGACCTTTATCCCATTCCTCCCCTTGTTCATAACAATATTTTTTCAAAATAGATTTAAGGGTCTGATGGAACCTTTCCACCAGGCCCTGACTCTCTGGATGATATGGTACACTGGTCTTGTGCCGAATGGCCAGTTCTGCACATTTACCTTTAAATACCTTGCTAGTAAAATTTGTACCGCAGTCAGTTTGAATAGTACGAGGGAGACCATACCTGGAAAAGAATTCAATTAGTTTGTCAAATACAACCTTAGAGGTTATCCTTCTCATTGGGAAGGCCTCAGGGAATCGAGATGCTCTATCCATAATTGTCAAGAGATGGGTAAACCCAGACTTAGTTTTAGGCAAAGGTCCAACCACATCAATAACTAATTCCACAAAAGGCTCACCTATCGCAGGAATTGGATTTAAGGGAGCTTTAGGAATAATTTGGTTGGGTTTCCCCATCACTTGACAAACCTCACATTCATTAATAAATTGTTTCACAGATGATTTTAATCCGGGCCACCAAAAACATTCTGCCAACTTTCGAAAAGTTTTACATACACCGAAGTGGCCAGAAAAAGAATCATCATGTGCAAGACTCAAGACAGACCTACGGAATTGAGATGGGACAACAATTTGTTCAATACGAGACGTCTTGCTCAGATTATCAGTTAAAGGACGACTAATCCGGTATAGTAAACCATTGATCACACAAAACCTGGGTTTAGTCAAATCTGCAGTGTCACCCAAATCAAAATTAAATTCCTTTTTCTGAGCTTCAATAAATGAAGACCTGTCCCAATCAGGTCTCAAAACATTGCTAACCACACTATTACCACTACTATCTATAGACCCGGGCCTCTCTATGTCTACTTCTAAACTACTTAAGATTAAATCTTCGTCATTATCAATTAAATTTGCAGCCTTTACTGCTGCCCGGGTTGTTACTGCAACAGGACAGGCATGCACAGACAATATGGGGAACAACTCTTGTCCTTTTGTATTTAACATATCGTTACCCAAAATGCCGTCAATTCCAGGAATAGGGAGACACTCAACAACTGCTAATTCTGTCACTTTATCATAACCAGGGAAAGACAATCTGACCTCCACTAACGGAGCCGAAACAACGGTGTTCGGGAACCCTCCCAGAACAACAAAATTTCCTGTATAATCAACTAAATTTTTCAAAGATTCTTTCAAAACCAGAGACCGAGCTGACCCTGTGTCCCTCAAAAATTTCACACCAACAGTTTTAGAAGTAGATATTAATTTACCAGGGCAAATATATTTATCATAAAGTAGTCATGACTCCTTTCTGCTAGAAGACTGACTACTGCTACTACCACCATTACTAGTGTTAGCTACTGGACGGTTTTCAACTACGGGATCGCTGATAACAGGTTTATCAGTAGATATTAGTGACACAGGATTATTATTATTCCTTTGGAGGTACCTTCTTCTGGCATAACACTGTGCCTGATAATGTCCCTGCTTATTACACCAAAAATAAGTCCCCCTACCTCTATTATTCATATTACCTGGGCCAGAACCAAACCTATTATCTTCAGAAAAGACAAGAGTGTCCTGTCCACTCAAGTCTTTTCCCTGGTTACTATCGGGCTTATGATTTTTAACTGGTGGGTTACCCTGCCCACGAGTATTCACAAAAGAGCCTGACCTCTGAAAATTAACTGGCCTAGCAGATTGGAAATTCACATCTTTATTTCCAAAACTACCAGACCCAGTTCGATGGGTCAATACAAACTCGTCAGCAATTTGGGCGGCATTACTTAAATTAAAAGCTTTTACCTCTTCTAGATAAATTTTCAATTCCTTACTACATGACCTTTTGAATTCTTCTAGAAGCATGAGTTCTCTCAAAGCGGAGAAAGAGACCACCTGGCGGCTTTTTAACCAATGATCAAATTGTTCCTCCTTAAGCCTAGCAAATTCCACATAAGTAAGGGAGGCCTGCTTCGTAAAATTTCTGAACTTAAGGCGGTAGGCCTCAGGAACCAAATCATATGCCTTGAGGACTAGAGCCTTAACCTTGTGGTAATCACGGGCAATACCTTCTTCCAAGGCATTATACACTCTAATTGCCTTGCCCACAAACCTACATTGAATTAGTACAGTCCACATTTCTGGGGGCCAAGACAACCGAGTGGCAACACGTTCAAAAGCCTTGAAAAATTCTGGAACATTCAACTCTTCAAATACTGGCACCAATTTCAAGGCCGCACCTACATTAAACTTATCCTGTGAGTTGCCCCGAGGTGTACTAAAATGATTAGAGGTGCCCTGCAGCCTAGCAATTTCTAAATTGATATTGGTCATCTCCAATTCATGCCGCCTCGCCCTCTCATTCTCTTCAAATTCCAGTTTCATCAATTCTATCCGTTTACATATTAAATTAAATTCACCGTCCTCCTTGGACTCCACCAAAGGACAAACAGGAACCTGAGGATCTTTTGGCGCAGGGTTTACTACAGAATTGAATGGATTAGTGGAAACATTTAGTTTCAGAGGCAAGTTAGCCTGACCTTCATAAATAGTTCCTGTCCGGGGAGGATCCTCAAACAGAGTTAGACCTCCATTAACACTTATTCTGTCATCATCATTAATCATACTACCCTCACGCTCAGAGTCACTACTACCTGAAACTTCATACTCCCTAACCAAATGTTCAGCCTCAGCCAGACCTTGAGCAACTTTACTTTTAACAGCTACCAACAATTGATTTTTCGTATCCGCTGCCCTCAACGGAATACCCAACCACCGGGCACAACTTACTAAACAAGTCTTATTTAGTACTGGCAGATGCTTTATACAATCACCTGACCCTAAAAACTCTGCGGGGTCAAACACAAAACCCTCCATTGCACCAAAATTAGCAGGGGAGAAAGGTAATACTTTACAACTAAAGAAAATATTGTCAAATTAACAAAGTACTGTTCCACAGACCAAAACACTGAGTACACCTGAGAACAATCCTGTCACGGTCGCCAATTGTTATAACCCTTAGGGTTATTTTAAGAGTTCTTATTATAATTGTTGTCAGTAATAAATGTAACTCAGTGCTAAAGGTCAGCGGAAACAAACACTCAAGAAAACTTAACAATATTTAATACTTAACAATAACAAAATTTAGATAAACCTTGTTAAAACTACAAATAACATTATTTAATAACAAGGAAGGACAAATAACGGTCCTTTGAATCACACTGGATTCCCTAAAACTAAGAAGCTAAGTCCTAACAAAGACAAGAGAAATATCCATTATAAACTTGGATCCAACAATTTGGCTGGCCAGAACAAAAAATTATCCTAATACTAATTCCAAGAAAGAAGGAAGACGGAGTAAATAAAACAAGAAAAACTATAAATCCTACCTATCAACACAAAACTAATGTACACAAAACCTTGTCTATAATAGACATACTGGTAGATATTATGTAGTCACGTCTTAAATATGACAATATATAAAAGATCAAATGATGCAAAGGATGTATATAGTTCTCACTTCAGTGGATGAATCAGAGGAGACACAAAACTAGGGCCGTCATTCACTTGTCATAACAGCTATCAGGGCAGGTCCTGAACGCCAGGGCATAACCATAAAGGGCAAGCAATCCCAAACGAAAATCAGACACTCTATGTCTTACCTGGCGTCAGCCTCCCTACAGGCCACCTCACGAGCTTGCAAGCTCCCAAAACCACAGCAGCTGATTGGAGACGTAAGTGCACCAATTCCCTGGGAAGTCCTCCTCGTCAGGGAAAGGCAAAACTGGCTCGAGTCGCAGGTGACAAGAGCACCTGCAGACAACAGATCAATGCAAGGATCAAAAGCGTAATCCCAAGAATCGTCCAAATAAGTTGCCAAACAATCGTCATCCAGAGTCCAAATCACTATGCTGCTCAAGGTATGTTATCAGGGGAGTGCTCAAGCCCGAACTGAATTCTGTCCGAGCACCAACGTCCAGACATCAAGTCGCGTTCATAAACACTCGTATGTAAAAAAAACAATCGTTAAAACGATAGTTCGATAATATAAACAACCGGGGAGGAGGCGCCTAACCACACTGAGAATTGTTAAAGTAAGCACTTTACACTTAAACACTTAAATTTCAAAGATAACATAAACAAATTCTCATACAAAACAAAGGCTATTCTGCCACAAAATGATTCTTAAAAACTAGTAATTAAACCTAGAAAAACAAGGCTGATCTAGACTTTCTAATACCTTCCTCCCCAAAAACAAAAACAAAAAATTCCAATAATTTTTTTTTTTTTATACAAAACATGAAATCTGTAAAGAGAAAATGATTAACACATCACTCTCAAGACAAAGTAAAGTCTCAGGGTGAAACCTGAAATAAGAATTCTCATGAACAACACTACAACAAATGAATTTTAAAAACTGAATTGTCACAAAGAAAATTTACCAGCCTTAACAATAGAAAAAACATAAATGAAAAATAAACCATAAGGTCAAATTAGCACAAAATATTAACCACCAGACACTGACTGTCTCAAATTCAGCCAATAACATTGAGTTTACACATAACAGACACTACCACAGTAGGATCGCCCACACTTTGGTCACTACAGGCTTTACTTTGGTTCAAAAGAAAACAGACATATTATAAAATACCTCACTAAGAAAACCTAATGACTAACAAACCAAACTCCCAGCGAAAAACACACTCATACTCATCCTTACATCTCTAAGAATAACGCAAACCAATTGAAGAGATGAGAAGGGCGAGGGGAGGGGGGCCAAGTCGTGATCAAATCTATATTCTTGAAAGGGCATCGGGAATTCGATTCTCCGATCCTTTAACGTGTTTAATCACAAGCGAGAATTCTTGCAATTGCAGAGCCCAACGTAAAATTCTCTGGTTGGCGCCTTTCATGCGCTCGATGAAAACCAGTGGATTGTGATCTGTCCATACTTCTATGGGATAAGAAAAATTTGTTACATAAGGCTTAAAATGCACAAGAGTACGCACCAAGGCGAGGGCCTCCTTTTCAATGGTGGAATATTTTCTCTCGGCGGCCAGTAGCTTTCGGCTATAATACGATACAGGATGAACCTCTCCTATATCGTTCCTTTGAAAAAGGACACCCACAATACCTATGTCACTGGCATCCACTGCAATAATAAAAGGTCTCTGGAAATTAGGAGAAGTCAATATTGGATTAGATACTAATACCATCTTAAGTTTAATAAGTGCTTCCTCACACTGAGGAGACCACATAAACTTCTGCCCTTTCTCCAACAACTTGGTAAGTGGCTGAGCAATGTCCGAGAAATTTCGCACGAATCTGCGATAATAACCAGTCATGCCCAGCACTCGCCGAACTTCTCTGACATTGCACGGCCTCTTTAAATGCACGATAGCCTCAAGGTTGGCTTGTTTAGGTGCCACCTGACCCAAACCAACC
>NC_090760.1:34102425-34114925 GCF_036898095.1 Palaemon carinicauda | reverse complement strand
GACTCAAGTCAGTCTGGTCAAGATTACAACATTTGCTCCAACTTTCAACTTTTGAAGTTATACTGATTCAACTACCCGATTAGGAAGATCATTCCACAACTTGGTAACAGCTGGAATAAAACTTCTAGAATACTGTGTAGTATTGAGCCTCATGATGGAGAAGGCCTGGCTATTAGAATTAACTGCCTGCCTAGTATTACAAACAGGATAGAATTGTCCAGGGAGATCTGAATGTAAAGGAGGGTCAGAGTTGTGAAAAATCTTATGCAACATGCATAATGAACTAATTGAACGACGGTGCCAAAAATTAATATCTAGATCAGGAATAAGAAATATAATAGACCACAAGTTTCTGTCCAACAAATTAAGAAGAGAAACAGCAGGTGAAGACCAGACAGGAGAACAATACTCAAAACAGGGTAGAATGAAAGAATTAAAACCCCTCTTCAGAATAGATTGGTCACCGAAAATCTTGTTAGACTTTCTCAATAAACCAATTTTTTTGTGCAATTGAAGAAGACACAGACCTAACATGTTTCTCAAAAGTAAATTCGCTGTCGAGAATCACACCTAAAATTTTGAAAGAATTAGGATTCAACTTCATACCCCATAATTTGCACCATGCACTGATTTCAGCTAAATCTCTATTAAGGGATTCACCAACTCCAAATATACGTTCAGGGGATGGAATTGATGCAAAGAGAGTATCATCATCTGCATATGCAACAAGCTTGTTTTCTAGGCCAAACCACATTTCATGTGTATAAAGTATGAAAAGTAATGGTCCAAGAACACTACCCCGTGGAACACCGGATATCACATTCCTTTACTCACTATGGTGTCCATCAACAACAACTCTTAGATATCTATTGCTTAAAAAATCAATAATAATGCTAAGAAACGACCCACCCACCCCCAACTGTTTCAGATTGGAAACAAGGGCCTCATGATTAACACGGTCAAAGGCAGCACTAAAATCAAGGCCAATCATACGAACTTCCCGACCACAATCAAGGGATTTCTGTACAGCATTGGAGATTGTAAGAAGGGCATCACATGCTCCAAGGCCTTTACGAAAACCAAATTGCAAACTAGGGAGTAGATGATTACCTTCAGCAAACCTATTAAGACGTTTTGCCAGAAGACGGTCAAAAACTTTAGATAATATGGGAGTTATGGAAATTGGGCGGTAATCAGTGGGACTTGAGCTACCACAAACACATTTACATAGAGGAGTAACATTGCCAATTCTCCAACAAGTGCTCAAAGCTCCTCTTCTTGCTAACTTGCGCAAAATAACAGATAACTTTGGAGCTAAGAAATCTGCTGTCTTTATGAAAAACAAAGGAAAAATATCATTTGGGTCTACACCTCCATAAGCATCAAGGTCCATCAACAGAGCTTTAATCTCACGAGATCGAAAAGCTAAACTAGTTAGTTTAGCCTCAGGAAAACAGGAATGAGGAAGTTCAAGTTTTTCATTACTCTGTTTACTGTCAAAAACATCAGCCAAAAGGGTTGCCTTTTCCTTTGGACAGTGAGTGACTGAGCCATCTGGTTTAAGCAAAGGAAGAACTGTTGTATCTACACCAAAGAGTGCAGATTTAAGGGTAGACCACCATTTATGTTCCTGAGTTTTACCAGAAAGGGTTTCTTTTATGGTTAAATTGTACCCCTTTTCAGTTGAGGCATAAACTCTCTGAGCAAAAGCTCGAAGCTGAGTATAGTTGTTCCAGGTCAAATCTGATCTGTTACCCTTCCAAAGATGATAGGCCTCCTGCTTCTCCAAATAAGCATGTCTACAATCATCATTGAACCTTGGCTTGTCCTTCACTCGGTGCCTTAGCACACGAGAAGGGATACGCCTGTCAATCATGTTGACTAAATTCTCATTCAAAGGGACAACAGGATCTACACTACTATATAATTGTGACCAATTCAAGCACAAAAGATCATGCAAAATCCCATTCCAGTCTGCTTGGGATTTCATATATCAGGGACAGGCTGCTCAGTCTTCACTACTAATGAAATCAAGGCATGATCAGATGTCCCAACTGGAGACCCAACCCTACTAGTTATAACGCCAGGGAAGTCATTGTATACGAGGTCTAACCAATTACCAGACCTGTGAGTAGCTTCATTTATGATTTGCTCACAGCCTGATTCAGAGGCAAAGTCTAAATCTCTTAAGCTATAGCGATCGTTAGGAAAGATAGAACTTAACCACTCCCTATGGTGAGCATTAAAATCACCAACAAAGACAAAAGAAGCCTTTCTATCATCTTCTTGTATCTTAGCCATAATGGTAAGAAGACAATCGAAGATATATATATATATATATATATATATATATATATATATATATATATATATATATATATATATATATATATATATATATATATATATATATATATACATATATATATATATATATATATATATATATATATATATATATATATATATATATATATATATATATATATGATAATTATTGCACATTTAGACGTGTTTTTCATATTCATATAAACCATATATTTTACATATATTAATGTCTGGATTCTCTTACCGAACACAGGATCAGAGCCCCAGGCGAAACTACACAAAGACGATAGCTTCTGACGTACCAAGAATCCGGGTCCACGCAACTTATATCATCATTGACATACCACTTGACCAAGTGGTATGTCACTGTTGATACAAGTTTCGTGGACCAGGGTTCGATTCCCACCCAGAAAGAGGCTATTGTCTTTGAGTGGTTTCTCCTGGGACTCTGATCCCGAGGTCGGGGAGAAATTTCAGTAATTATTGTATCAACCACATATGGCTTATTTGATATATATATATATATATATATATATATATATATATATATATATATATATATATATATATATATATATATATATATATATATACAGTATAAATATATATATATATATATATATATATATATATATATATATATATATATATATATATATATATATATATATATATATATATATATATATATATATATATATATATGATAAATTTTGCACATTTAGACGTGTTTTTCATATTCAAATAAACTATATATATTTTTGATACATATATGTCTGGATTCTCTTAACGACCTCGGGACCAGAGCCCCAGGCGGAGTCACACAAAGACAAGAGCTTGTGACCGTCCGGGAATCGAACCCTGGTCCAGCAAGCTTGCATAGATCACTGTCTATGCAAGCTTGCTGGACCAGGGTTTGATTCCTGGACGGTCACAAGTTCTTGTCTTTGTGAGATCCTGTCTATGCAAGCTTGCTGGACCAGGGTTCGATTCCCAGACGGTCACAAGCTCTTGTCTTTGTGTGATTCCGCCTGGGGCTCTGATCCCGAGGTCGTTAAGAGAATCCAGATATTAACGTATCAAAAATATATGTGGCTTATTTGGATATATATATATATATATATATATATATATATATATATATATATATATATATATATATGTACAGTATATATATATATATATATATATATATATATATATATATATATATATATATATATATATATATATATATATATATATATATATATATATATATATATATATATATATATATATATATATATATATATATATATATATATATATATATATATATAACGGATTTTGAGCTAAGCGAAAAATCTATTTTTGGGTGAGATAGCCATGGCGTCCTGATGGAAGGTTCCTTTTTGGTAGCTTCCTTGGGTAAATAACTACTAAGATATTCCCAGAGAATTTAACCACAGGTTATCACAGAATTCTAACTTCTGGAGCGAGTATCCTAAAGGTTTCCTTTTAAGACATCGTATATCAACAGGGGACGCATGTATTAACGCGCCACATAGCTATCTACACCCCGAACAGAGATAATGCTTCGGTGTGTAAAGGCGGAGAATAGCTGGGAGCCGTTCCATAGCTAATCTCATCCGTGGCTACTTTTGGTACTCGAGACGTAAACAAACGGGCGCCATTGCTTAAATGACGTCACGTCCGTCTTCATCCTGAAGCCAGTTGCTTGCCGATCACCATGATACAGCAGAGCAGGGTGGGACCTAAAAACTGGACGAAGTAGCAGGGAGGGTCCATCAGGACGCCATGGCTATCTCACCCAAAAATAGATTTTTCGCTTCGCTCAAAATCCGTTTTTTGGGCTCAAGCCATGGCGTCCTGATGGAAGAATACCAGAGAATCAATGTATCGTGGTAGATTTTCCCCTATTGGTAAGTGCCAAGGGCTTTGAACAAATAGCATAGTAATCTTAGTAAAGAACCGTAGGGAAGAGTCTTCCTGCCCCCCTTGGCAGTGAAGTTCCCACGGGCCATGCCGACGTCAAAGTGGTTATTGAAGGGCTATTCACCCTGATAGAAGAACCTGAAGAACTTGGAGACGAGACTGAATGGTTGGCATTCGTATCGGAACATTCTGGAAGGCAGACCAGTGGTGGTTGGACACTGTGTGCAGAGAAGGTTGGTTTCGTCTCCAGGGTATGAAGAGTAAGTATTTGTATTGGAATATTACATTGTCAGAGTGAATATAAATTAAGGGTTAGTATCTTAATTTCTCCATGAACCATAAGGAAAGGGGATAATAAAACTATGACAGGCATGTATTTCATAGTAAGTAGGAGCTGATTGAGACGCACAAGTAATAAAATAGAAATTTTATTTCACAATTGCAGAAATTAAATGAATTGCAGCAATAAGTAAAGTTCATTTACAGTAATTACAATGTACGTAGTAATAAAGACTTGCTCTTGAATCTGAAAGGGAATTTCAAATTTATTAGTAGGCACTCGTTCTCGAGGAACGTTAGTCTTTGATTAAAACACATGCTCAGGGCATGCGGCACTTGTGTGACAACTATGACATTTCACCTGGGATAAGAACAGTTATAAAAGCACTAAGTGTTTTCGACATCACTATGTATCGCTCGAGGGTCAACATAGGCACCCGAAGAGTTAGAGTCCCAAGTAACTCACTGTTCTATGCAGAGTTAGGTGCAGGTTTCATAAAACTACCTGCGGCTACCACAAAATGTTTGACTTCGTGCACTTGTTTCGCATAATGTTTGAAGAAAACGCGCGAGGACTTCCAGCCTGTGAAGCTTTTAAGGCTTTCAAAGTCCATACTCTGAAAGAAATTCAGAGACGATGCAACTTTCCTAGGATCGTGACCGGCGGGTGTACTGTCAGGATCCGCTCTGCGAATGAAGTAGGTGATTTTCGCTCTTAATTGTTTCAGTGACAGGTCGCTGCCCGATGTTTCTCCTTTGAAGAGTTGGCCTCCACCAAAGTTCGAAGTTCTGCGAAGATAGACCTTGAGGCTCTCTACTGGGCATAAAGAAGCATCTTCCTTCAGGGGGCATATTTTCCAGGGGCCCCATCTTTTGGTGGGTAATTCATTTTTGGCGAGAAACGTCGGATCCGGGGAGAGGGTAATGTCTCCTGTATCAGTAAACAGGATGTGACCCTCTTCTCTTGATAATGCCACTATTTCACTGACTCGGGCTCCTGAGGCAAGAGCAAAGAGAAATATAACTTTCTGAGTCAGATCCTTGAGAGGGCATGAATCATTATCCAAGTTGGAGGCGAAATGGAGCACCTTGTCCAATGACCAGGAGATCGGTTTCGGTGGGGGTGCTGGGCGTAGACGAGCGCATGCTTTCGGTAGTTTATTGAAGATGTCGCTGGACAGATCAATTTGGAAGGCATACAGAATTGGTCTAGTCAAGGCCGATTTGCAAGTTGAAATCGTATTGGCTGCTAATCCCTGTCCATGAAGGTGAATGAAGAAGGACATGCAGAAATCAATTGTGATTTCTTTAGGATTTTTTGTCTTGACGAAGGAGACCCATTTTCTCCAAGATGATTCGTATTGCCGTCTTGTGGATTCGGTCTTGTATTCCTCGAGGAAGTCTAGACTTTTCTTCGAGATCCCAAACCTCTTCTTTGCGGCTAGGGAGAGAAAATCTCAGTATTGATAATGTTTCTTTAAATTTGTATGACTCTTTCAAAATTTTAGGCGTGATTCTTGACAGCAAATTTACTTTTGAGAAACATATAAGGTCTGTGTCTTCTTCAATTGCACAAAAAATTGGCTTATTGAGAAAGTCTTTTAAGATATTCGGTGATCAATCTATTCTGAAGAAATGTTTTAATTCTTTTATTCTACCTTGTTTTGAGTATTGTTCTCCTGTCTGGTCTTCAGCTGCTGATTCTCATCTTAATTTGTTGGACAGAAACTTACGGTCTATTAAATTTCTTATTCCTGATCTAGATATTAATCTCTGGCACCGTCGATCAATTAGTTCATTATGCATGTTGCATAAGATTTTTCATAACTCTGACCATCCTTTACATTCAGATCTCCCTGGACAATTCTATCCTGTTCGTAATACTAGGCAGGCAGTTAATTCTAATAGCCAGGCCTTCTCCATCATAAGACTCAATACTACGCAGTACTCTAGAAGTTTTATTCCAGCTGTTACCAAGTTGTGGAATGATCTTCCTAATCGGGTTGTTGAATCAGTAGAACTTCAAAAGTTCAAAGTTGGAGCAAATGCTTTTTTGTTGACCAGGCGGACATGAGTCTTTTTATAGTTTATATATGACATATTTGTTGTTGACGTTGTTAATAGTTTATATATGATATATCTCTTTTGACATTACTTTTTTTAGAATGATTTATTGTTAATTTGTTCTCTTCAGTTATTTATTTCCTTATTTCCTTTCCTCACTGGGCTATTTTTCCCTGTTGGAGCCCCTGGGCTTATAGCATCTTGCTTTTCCAATTAGGGTTGTAGCTTGGATAGTAATAATAATAATAATAATAATGAAGGTCCTTGATTTTCGATGATGAAGCGAAGACAGTCGACTTCTGTACTTGTTGGGAGAGAACTGGGCCCGGGAGAGGGATCAGCTTGGGCTGCAGCTCCAGGACCAGGGGGTACCAGTTGCTCCGGGGCCACTTGGGAGCCACTAGGGCCGCTGTCCCTTTGAAGGTTCTCAGCTTGGAGAGGACTTTCAGCAGAAGGTTGGTGGGAGGGAACAAGTAGATCTTGGACCATCTGTTCCAGTCCAGTGACATGGCATCCACTGCTTCTGCCTTGGGGTCCTCGTACGGGGCCACATACCGAGGAAGTTGATTGTTGTCGCTCGTTGCGAAGAGATCTATCTGAAGTTCTGGGACTTGGTGAGAGATGAAGGAGAATGATCTTGCGTCTAGAGACCATTCCGACTCTATCGGGTTTGTCCGAGATAGAGCATCCGCTGTCACGTTGCGGAATCCTTGTAGGTGAACTGCAGACAGGTGCCATTTCTTCTCTGCCAGACGGAAGATTGAGAGAAGCACCTGATTTATCTGGGGCGATCTTGAGCCTTGGCGATTGAGACATCGAACTACCACCGAGTTGTCTAGGGTTAGACGAATGTGGATCGAGGGAGGCGGGGATAGTTTCTTCAGAGTTGGAAGGACCGCCATGGCCTCCAAGATGTTGATGTGGAACGTCTTGAACAGGGGAGACCAAGTGCCTTGAGCCTGTTTTTGGTGGGAGTGACCTCCCCAACCCTCCAGCGAAGCGTCCGTGTGGATGTTGAGTGATGGAGGTGGGTGTTGAAGAGGAATGGACCTTTTCAGGGCCTTTGCTTCCGACCACGGCTTGAGGAGAAGTCGAAGTCTGTTTGGGAGCCGTCTCTTGAGGTCTCTTCGAGCGATGGATGCAGAACGTCTCCAGACTCCCGCGGCATCCTTTAGCTGTGCACGAAGCACTGGGTTTGTTACTGAGGCGAACTGTAGAGAGCCTAGAACTCGTTCCTGCTGGCGTCTTGAGATCCGCTTGGATTTCAGTAGTCGCTTGACAGACCCTGCTATTTCCTTCCTTTTCTTCTGGGGGATGGAAAGGCGGTGTGACTGAAGGTTCCATTGGATTCCTAACCACTGGAACTTCTGAGCTGGAGAGAGGCGAGATTTCTTCTAGTTTATCTTGAATCCCAGGTGTTCTAGGTACTGGGTGACTTTGCTGCAGGATTTTACACTATCCTCGGGCGATGGAGCCCAAACTAGCCAATCGTCGAGGTAGGCCATCACCTGGACGTCTCGGAGGCGGAGCTGTTGTACTATGGCGTCCGCCAGCTTTGTGAAGATCCGAGGGGCCACATTGAGGCCGAAGGGCATGGCCCTGAAGGCGTAGTTTTTCCTTTGGAGTCGAAATAAATCCTAGGTAGGAGGAAGCGTGATGGTTCATCGGAACGTGCCAGTAGGCATCCGCCAGGTCTATGGAGACCGTGTAAGAACCTCGAGGCAGAAGGGTCCTTATCTGTTGAAGAGTTAGCATCTTGAACTTGTCGTTCGCTATGAACTTGTTGAGGGGGGATAAGTCCAGAATGACTCTGAGTTTGTCGGAGTCTTTCTTGGGGACACAAAACAGTCTCCCTTGGAACCTGGTGGACTTTACCTTCCTTATCACCTTCTTGTTCAAGAGATCTAGGACATATTCTTCCAGAAGGGGGGTTGATTGTTGGAAGAACTGCTGGAATGTTGGGGGTGGTTGAGTCCAACTCCAGCCTAGACCCTTCTTGACGATGCTGTGTGCCCAGGGATCGAAGGTCCAACGATCCTGGAATTGGCGGAGTCTTCCTCCCACCGGAAGCCCTTCATTGCTTCTGGTGTCCCGAGGGCTTGCTGCCTCGGCCGCTAGCTCCCTTTCCTCCTCTGCCTCTGGAGGGACGGCGAGACGCGTCTCTGCCTGCACCTCTGTTTGAGCCTCTACCTTTGGGACGAAAGGTAGTCGTCTGTTGCTCGAAAGCAGGGGTGAAAACCGGTGACTGTGACAATACCGGTTGGGTGACCAGTTGAAAGGTCTGTTGTGGCTGAGCTGCCACTTGGGAGGTAGTGGGTCCCGGAAACTGACGTCTTGGTTGACGTTGCTGGGGTTTCTGTTTTGAAGATTTCCTCTTAGGTTGAGGTCCGTCGTCCTGAGAGGATTTCCTCTTTTTTGACATGCCCCACTTGTTGAGAAGGTTCCTATTCTCCGTGGCGGCTTTGTCGGTGATCTCCTTCCCAAGGTCAGAAGGAAAGAGGTATTTGCCCCAGATGTTGGAGGAAATCAGCCTCCGGGGTTCGTGTTTCACAGTGGCACCTGCGAACACGAATTCACGACAGGCTCTCCGAGCCTTCATGAAGTGGTACATGTCCTTCACCAGGGTTGCCATGTGGGATTTGGCAAGTACCATGTAGTGGTCTGGTACTCTGGTGTCACAGGCCATAATGTCAAGTTGGACCTGGTGGGACATGGATGCTGCGAGCCTCTCCTTCGTATCTTGTTCCCGACGAAGGAGGTGATCGTTAAGTTTCGGGAGGTCTTCATTAAACTGACGTCCGGCGACGTCAGGGTCTAGCTTTCCCACGACGAAAGTATGCTGGATGTCCTTCCAGTGTCGAGCGTCGGGGGGAGTAACTATGGAGAAGGGTCTGCACTCCTCCAGTGCAGGGCAGGCTTTTCCCTCTTCCACAGCCTTGAGGCACGCAGCGAAGGCCTTTTCCATGAATGGAAGTACTGCATCCTCGGGTGCGACGTAGGTAGGGTGCTTCTTGCTCAGGGCCGGAAGCTTAGAGCAGGTAAAACCCCTACTTTTGAACGTGTTGGCTAGCATAGCCTGGGCCTTCGCGAGATCGAACACTATCTCTTCTTTCGGTTCGGTCTCTTCTTTAGAGGCAGGTTCAGAGCGAAGTCGGACGTAACAGTCCGGGTAGGCCTCAAAATTTGGGAAGAACTCCACGTCTTCCAGGGGGACCGAGCCGATCTTGTCACTGACGAAGATTCTGCCGGTCGCTATCACCATATGCTCAGCATACCTCCATGGGTTGGCATGAGAGCAAGCGGGGAGATCCTTAACCGAGATCTTCTTCGGTTCTTTGGATCCTATCATGGACCTGATGAACTCCTGATTCTCCTTCAGCTTGTCGTCCATGACGGCTTGGGTGGATGGTAAGGGTTCCGGGGTCGTGGAGGTAGACGGGAGAGACACTTCCGTCAGTGTAGGAGTAGGGGCGGTGGTGGAAGGAGGAGCGACCTCTTGCTCCGACTCGGCGTATTCCACCTGGTCTTCATCATCTTCAGCTCCTTGAGCCATAAGGGTCTTCTCCGTACCCTCCGAGACATCCGACATGTGTTCGTCATCATCGGAATCTAGGCGGCACTCGTGCATGGACTGGGCCATGACTACATCAGGTTCCACCGTAATTTGGACAGTGGGGATCAAATCCTTGGGCACCACAGAATCAGGGGAGGCCTTTGGGAACAGAAGTGACCTCAATTCTTCAGTGGCCAGGTACAGTCCGGTGGAATTCTTCTGAAAGCCACGCACCCATTTGCGTAGCTTCTCTCGAGAAATGTCCCTGACCTCCGCTGAGGGAGGGTTATGGAAGCCATCAGCTATGTGAGCCTGGCAGACCGTACAGTTCAGCGGGTCCCAGAATTTCAAATCCCCTTTCTTGTTAGCACAAGGGGCGTGAGTCCTGCAAGCCGTATGCCCGTAGAAGTGCGGGCGTTTCACAGCGCAGAAGTCGAAGTCACACTTCATCTGCTCCTCCTGTGGAAGAAAGAGAAAATGAGTATGGGGGAGTCATAAGAATGGCTCTTAAGCTAAGTTAACATTAATCATTAATTTCAACTTGATAAAGGGTGTGATGCACAGAGGTTGAAATAGTAAAGAAAACATACTCCATGCATCCCGCCCGGCTGGCTATCGCAAGCTTTATCCTTGGATAATCCGAGATGGCCGAAGGCACAGGATAGTATTCCGCTGAAGTCCATAGGGCAATGGAATTCCATGGAAATTGCCAAGGATAAGTTTGGGACCGAGGCCACTCAGTCCAAAATTAGGGGGCTAAAGGGTCCCTTAGGGTAACTGCTTCCGGCAACCAGCCGCGCTAAGATACACGCAGCATGCTGGAAATCTGAAGAATGCAAAAGGACAGCATGATTACCAATAGAACAGTACCAAGGTACTGATCCAATAGCGTAAACAGGCCATATGTTTGCAGTGTAGGGCTATCAGTATTCATATGATAGCTAGTGGAAGGGGGTGCAAGTAGTCTTGACGCCTCCGGGGGGTTCCGGCAGACCTCCGGCACGCCGGAGGCCGCTCCAGCAGAGTTTCTGGCATTAGGACAGACGATATAAGTCAAGAGTAATACCAGGGTGGCGGCCGCCGGCACAACGGCGGCACGCCGGCAGAGGGAGCGGCGGCTCCGGCAGTCGGAGGATGCCAGATTGGTGACAGGGACAAGGATGGTTATAGCAGAACCAGGTTGCCGGCAGTGGATGCCGGCACTCCGGTGGCCAACCGGCAGGCGGACGGCGAAGCTATGAGGATGGAGGAGAGCCATCGGCAGGAAGCCGGTGGCAGTCGGCAGTCCCCCGGCACACGGGGGGCTGGCGGCCATGGGGGTAAGGGGAGAGTCACCAAGGTAGGAGGTGGGTATCGCCGACAGTGGAGGCGGCAAGGGACCGGCACCCGGATAGTGAAAGAGACAGAGGGAGGGATGTAAGAAGTCCAGTCATGGACTCCCAGACATCCCCCCCTTGAGAGGGTGTACCCATGATAGAGGCTGGCTCTATCACCCAGAAGCAGGGGCCGCAGAGGACCGGGAGCTAGGGTAGCCCAAGGGAGGGCTAGGGGACACCCAAAGAGGGGGGAGACCTCTGCATACAGAACACATCCAGTGGTTAACCCCATAGGACACTATGAAGGGTATATGTACCAGAGCGGACTGCACACAGAAGCTCAAGGTAGCCCTATCACTCCACCCTAAGGAGGAGTTGTAGGACAGGGGACAGATGGGTATAGACTAACCTAAGTATAGGCTAGGCCATACAAGAGATAGGTGGGGAGGGGAGAAGAGAAGAGTCTTCCATGGAAGGGGTTCTGTACCAGAGCGGCCACTAGGAAAGGGAGGACACTCCCTAACCTAAGATAAGGCAGCCTGGCTGAAACGGTGCATGGGTACAGTTTCAGCAGGGAACAGAATTACTCTTCCAAAACCTAACCTAGAGCAGGGCTAAGTGCCTTGAACTAGGAAGGATAGAAGACATATCGCTATCGCAGGACAGTCGTAGACTAGTCCTAGCCATAGAGGAAGGGCTAGCCGTTCCTCACTCTCAGGCGCAACCCTAAGGGGGGTTCATTCCCTTAGGGAGGACTGAGAGGCGATAATATACTTTGGTAGGCGCTTGATCCCTTTACATTGTAAGGGAAGCAAGGCTATACAGAGGGAATGCCAAGGGCAGGGGGATGAAGGAAGCATATAGGGGTCCTACATGTAGGTTAGGTTAGGAAGGAACACTAACTAACCTATCCCCTATATGGTCCCTGAAGGCGAAAACACTTGCATCACAGTCAATAGTATTGTAAAATAATGCCACTATCTTCATAAGTTAGCCTAGGATCACTAATAAAATCATGCATG
>NC_090760.1:34087425-34094925 GCF_036898095.1 Palaemon carinicauda | reverse complement strand
TCTTGATTTAGCAAACCATTACTGTTGTTTCAAGGATTCAAGAAACAGATTTCATAGTTGTCGAGTTTCTTCATCATCTGCATTAGTCTTCATTTTGTGCTGCAGGCTGATCATGGCTTTTGGAGGGTCATAGCTTCCTGTACGAGTTTTTTCAATGGCCTGTAGAGTTAGTTTTGCAGTAAGAAGTCCTATCAGACTTTGTTGCTTAAGACCTGATCGATGGTCATCTTTTATCAGTTATAAATGGCTGAACACCCTCTCAACCCATGCATTAGAATACGGAAATGATAAAAGCATGCTAATGAACTTTCTTAACTCCGGGTATATATGAGATCCTGTGACATTTTTTTCATTAAATATGACACGCCAGTAATCCATGAAGTTCATATTGGCACCAAGGTTAGGATTCATGGCTTGCTGTCGCCATTCCAAATCAAGTTCCTGAGCATTAATGTCCTCACTCAGATATGGGAATCTGGTCACTGTGGATGTTAAACTCGGTACAGTCAAATTGTAAGCAACTTCAGCGTACAAGCAGGAAAAAAAGTCAAAATATTCAACTTTGTCAAATCTTCCTTGAATTTGTTTAACACATTCGACAAGGAAATTTTTGCAATGTGTAAAACAACGCAACCATATTGTGATCATCATCATCTCCCGTTTCTGTTGCTATACTCTGAATTGTAGCAGATGCCTTTAGGCCAAGATAAACCTTCTTTAAGGGTACATGGTACTTTGCATTACTTGGATCAATATTCTTTTTATCTGTACCACGCACATATCTAAGTTCCATAAAATCGGAACACATATTCATAATGACAGTAGTTAGTTCTTTTCTAAGTTGATGCAACAGAGGCATTTCACTTTGAAATAACAAATTGAATGCTGCAAGCCTTCGGAGGTTGAACGATAAAAACTCTAAATAAGCTACAGTGAATTTATTATTCAAGCTTTTCAAAAATGCTGTCATTGGTGTACGTGGGACCTTCTAATCCTACTTGAGTGAAATAAAGTTTCAATGGTTCACATTGCTCTAAAATGCGATCCACACATATTTCCAAAGATAACCATCTTGTTCTACCTGCTATCAAAATTTTATGTTTTTCAACCTGGAGAAAATCTTGAAATTCTCGAAAGGCTTCTATTCTCTGAGATGACATGTGGAAGTGAGAATAAATGTTCCTACAAAGCTCCTCCAAAGATTTTGGTAATTTCTGTAAAGCATAAGATGGGCATAAATGTATCAGATGACATGAACATTTAACAGGTAATATCTAGGGACAGTCTTTGATGAATAATTGAGAAACAGAATGATGTTTACCAAACATGACATTGCATGTATCGGCACAAAATCCAATCACATTTGTCATTGGAATGTTGCAGGATATCTTGCATTCCTTAAGTTTACCATAGATAGTATCAGCTTTACCGTTGGGCAATTCAATCAGGTCTACAAAAACACATTTCATTTCAAAAGAATTTGCATAAAAAAAAGTTCCCAATATTGCTAATTGTTATGTAGTTGGCTTGTCAGTTGTTTCATCTATGACAATTGAAAACCTATGTTGCTGAAGTTTCTCTGTATTTTCTCTCAAAAAGTTAAAACCAAGCACTTGTCTGATGATATTGGTAGGTTTTTGCTTTCCTAACTTTACCTTTTTCAAAACTTCATCTGCTGGAAACAAATCTCGAAGGAAAGGTAGGAAATTTTCACACATGCTGATTGGCAAATTATTTTCAGCAATGAAGCTACATATCTTAATTTCCATTTTTGCTGCTGCATCCATTGATGGACCCATATAACCACTGATGCTGGGCTGAGACTTTGCCAACCTTGCACTTCTTTTCGCATTATCACTATGGGTCTTGGTTTCACTATGACGAATTAATGAAGTTTTAGCACACGAAAGTTTAACACTGCATATTTCACAAAAGAGAAAATGTTTTCCCGCCACTGTCTTTTTTTTTAACCTTGGTTTAAAAGCAGGACTCATCAACCAAGTGTCCAAAAACTTTTGTTCGAATTTCCTTTTCTTTTTAATGGCTTTCACGTTTCCTTGGTTTTCTTTGTCTGTACTATAATCACTCTCACTACTACTAGACTGTTTTGTTGCCCTCTGAAAGAAAGATCGTGAAAAAAGGTAAATTTTCCATCACATTATTGGGCAGTCATTTTCACTTTGATCATGGCAACACTTATCGACAATAAATTTGATTATGTAGTTGATCCCATGGATCAACAGCCAAAAAATTTGAATTTTATTGTTAGTACATTTCATTGTGTTCATGAATCACCTAAAACGGGATTGAGAATTTACCTTCAGTAATAAGAGTTCACTTTCGGAAAGAGGCAAAGAATGAGACACAGAGACACTGTTACTGAGAGTATGCGTAATGAAACTTAAGAGATGGTCCGTTCGTGTATGTACAGGAATGGGACATGTATCATTCAGGTGGACCGTCCACTTTCAGAAAGAGGCATAGACAGTAATTATGCGGGTTAAGTTTAGAGCTGGTGCGTTTCGTGTGTGTATAGGAATTAGACATGTAGCATTCAGGTGGAAACGTAACGTACCGTACCGGACTATGAGTCATAGTTGTGCAATAATGATTTGAAAAAGAGAGCAAAATGCATATAACTTATTCTTGAGTATAATATAATTTAGTCAATATAGGCTATACTCGTTTAGAATGCATTATCTGTATTTTGATTCAATAATACTAGTTTTTAGATAACCCTCATGAAAATTTTGAAAATTTTAAATTTCCTTGACAAAATCCTGAAAAAAACATCAAAATTCCTTGAAAATTCCTTGAAGTTCTTCTTGATGACCCTAAAATTCCTTGAAAGTTGAAACAGTGAAACACTGAAACCTCATCGCCGCTAAAACGAATGTGCACCATTTGTGGAGGAAGTCACGCCCCAGACAAAAACGCATACCTGGCAAGGTCTCTTGTTTGCCATAACTGCCACAAGACTGGCCTAACAAGAAATATTGCAGAAACAGGAAGATACCAGCAGACTCCTTCAGGGCCTCAGTGGTGAGAGGGTCAATTGTCGCTGCAACTTAGTGCCTCTCACATCCCATTGTCATGGTCAAGTGGCGGAGGGGAAGGGACCCAGGTTCATGGATGGAAGTGCCGTTGCTGATACAGGAGCGCAAGTATGCGTTGCGGGCACGGAGATGTTATCATTCTACAACATAAGGGCCTATGCTATTGCAGAGTCAGTCTGGCTTAAGAGATGTCGCCAACTTAAAGTTGGAGTGTCCTGGGATCGGCGACCTTCCAAATCTCCTTCAGAAACCATACCAGTGTGCAAGAACTGTATTTCATCAAATCAGCGAGGTGGCTGTACCTCTCTCTCTCAGCGTGCATGGACCTTGAACTTGTCCCAATTGACTTTCCGCATCATCTCCCGAGACCTATAGCAGCGAGTGTGCTTACCGGCTCGACACCCCCCTACAGCCCTTCATCTGTTCTGCTACAACCCATTGAAGAAAACATCCCTCGCTTGGAGCAGCGGTTACTCCAGCATTTTTCATCTACGACCTTCTACACGACTAGGGAGCCATTATCAATGATGGTGGAGCACCCCACCAGATCTAGCTAATGCCAAATGCAGTGCCATATGCATGTCATATTCCCGCAGCAATTCCCAAGCATTGGGAAATCGAGGTGAAGGATCAAATTGAAGAGGATATACGGAAGGAAGCCCTCTAAGAAGTCCCTCCAAGAGAGGCGATAGAGTGGTGCGCATGACTGGTCGTGGTGGCAAAGAATTCTGGTCACCCTCGACGCACAGTGGACTATCAATGCCTAATGCCTCCTGTAGGATGGAGACTCACCCCCCCCCCCACCCCCAGCACTATTTGATATGGTATCTGGCGTCCCCCAGCACTATTATAAGAAGGTGGCCGATGCATATTGGGGATTCCTACAGGTGGAACTCGACGCGGAAAGTCGCCGACCTAACAACGTTCATCACACCCTGGGCCCGCTCCCAGTATCTACGACCCCTATGGGCCACTGTTCAGCATCAGATGCCTATATAAGACGGTTTGACGACGCCATTAAGGACATACCATGTAAGTGCAAGTGTGCATATGATACCCTCCTGTATGACAGTGGGGGTGAAGAAGCCTTCTGATACAACTTCGATTTTCTGGCAACATGTGCGGTAAAAAGGCATCATGCTCAAGCAAGAAAAATTCAAATTTTGCAGAAGGAAAGCAGAATTTATTGGATTTAATCTAGGCCGGGAAGGCTATAGACGACTGAAGACAGCCCACCATCACAGATATCAGATCGTGGTTTGGTTTCATCAACCAATTGGGGCCGTTCCTTGAAGCTGCACCCATCATGGAATCCATTCAGGGACCTACTGAAGAAGAAACAGACTGGCTAACATGTATTTTGAGACATATCTGCAGGAGAAATTCAAGAGTGCCCAGGACACCATCTGCGAGCTGGCTGTGGATGGCCTTGCATACTATGACAAGTCCCACCTCACAGTCTCCCTCACAGATTGGAGCAGAGAAGGCACATGATTCATCACACTTCAGCATTATTGTAGCTGCATAACCACCGGTATGCCATTCTGCTGTAAAAACGGCTGGAGAATCACATTTTGCAAAAGTAGACACCTATCCCCTGCCGATGCCGAGTACGCAGCAGTAGAGGGGAAGGCTCTGGCTGTCATGTGGTGCCTAAGGAAGGCTAGTTTGCCGCTTCTGGGATGCCCCAACCTTACAATTTATCACCGATCACCGGCCCTTGGTCAAGCTCTTGGTTGATAGAGCCTTGGCAGACATTGTTAACCCAAGATTGTTCAGGCTGAAGGAGAAGACCCTCCAGTATAAATTTACTATTAAGTATCGTCCTGGTGAGAGAATTTGTGCGCCGACTTTCTGTCTCGTTCCCTTCCTTGCGAACCTCCCCTGACGTCTGTGATATTAAGTTGGAGGATGACATGGCAGCGGCCGTCACTGTAGCAGCCATCGAGACTACATAAGGAGGTGCTCACGATGGACAAAAAAACTGTCAGTTCAGCAGCAGCCAAGGACCCAGTATACCAGTTACTAATGACGAATGTATATGCAGGTGATCGGCACCCACAGAAGTTGCAGGAGGTAGCCTGCCTTAAGCCCTCTTACGGTGTGAGAGATCACCTATCAACAACGGAAAACCTAGTGTTTTACACATATAAAGATAGGTATGTATGACTGGTAATCCCAGAGGAACTTCGTCGACAGATCACAGCAAACCTTCATGCAGGTCATCAAAAAATTGACTCCATGCTAGGAGGGCCCGACAGTCAGTCTACTGACCTGGCATGGAGGGTGACCTTCAGCACTGCAGGAATTCATATATTGTTTGCAACACGCATGCAACTTCGTTACCAGAGGAGTCTGTAACCCTCGCGCTACCCCCAGAACTACCCTTCTCAATGTACGGTCGCTGATATGTTCCAGCTAGACGGGCTCACGGGGTGGCTGGAAATAGCGCATTTCCCTAATAGTACCAATTCACAGAGAGTAATATCCGTGCTAAGAGGCTACTTCATGAAGTGGGGCTCCTCATAGTAGGTGTCCATGGATGGGGGCACAAACCTAGTAAGCGATGAGATGTTGGCTTTCTTCAAAAGATAGGGAGTAAAGGGCACTTTACCCACAGTCGAATGGGAAAGCAGAATCAGCAGTATAAACAGCCAAAAGGATAATCAGGGCAAACACAAGAGAAGGGGGCAGCCTAGACTGCGATAAGGCCTCTCTCACAATACTGTAATATTTGAACACGCCGATTCGCGATATCAACAGGTCCCCTGCACAGATGACAACTTGGAGGCAATCATGAGATGGCGTTCCTAGGGCGAAGCAACATAACCTGGCTGACAGGCATTGGAAGCAGACAATGCATAAGTGCTAAATTCAAATGGTAGGACACTCAAACCCTTAGGAGCAGGGGCCCGCGTGAGAGAACAAAACCAAGCAACAAATGAATGGGGACCATACGGGGTTGGTGGTGGACTCCTTTCCCCACCGACATTACCAAATCAAGTTGGATGGCAGTGGACGTCTGTCGCTTAGAAATAGGAGACATATTGCACTTATTAACGGCCTCGACCTCTCTCACACGCCGTGTACCACCACCTCAACTCTATTGGAGGTGCCAGTATGCCCTAAGAGGAAGACTACGCACCCGTCATGGTTCTCCAACTACTTCATGGACAATGATAACATGTAATATTACATGCAATTCTCCCGTTCATTGTAATCGTACATGTTTATTGTTCCTCGTTACACCAGCAGTAACATTATACAGAATTTATGCATGAATAATATAATCATGTGAATAGTTGTGCAAGTTTTCTTTTTTTTTATTTATCTATTTTTTTTTTTTTTTTTGCTGCTACAATTTATGTTTAGTTATGCATAAAAGAGGTCGAGTATTCTTATTTTCTTCTAAGTAGCGGATTGATAACCATTTATTATATGATACGTATTTTTGTCTTTGTTACTTAATAGATCGTTGTTGGATTTATGCAAAATAACTGCATTCATATGTGAAATGTTCATCCAAAGTATTAGGCATTTCACGTACATGCTCATACTTTACTAAAAACTTGGGGGGGAGATGTAAGATTATAATGTAAGTATATGTTCTCCCTACAAATGAAGTAACTATTCCTGTCTCATCCATAGCATGCTGATGCAGGCGAGTCAGCCAGACTGTGTCCAGATCTCATATTATACTCCTCACTGAACGCTGTGTCTTATTGCTATCCTTGAATCCTAAACATCCTACACTTTGAATGTAGAAATACGAGACCCAAAGATTTATCGAATCTTTGGAAAAAGGGAGATGGGGGCAAGTGTATCACTTATTATGGCTCCTCACCGAGCGCTGTTATTTATTGTTAGCCTTCAATCCTAAACATCCTAGACTTTGTATGTAGAAATAGGAGACCCAAAGATTTATTGAATCTTGGGAAAAAGAAAAAATGAGGGCAAGTGTATCACTTATCATGGCTGTGACACTTTTGGGAACGGCTGAAAGAGCATGGTGAGGAAAATTTGAGAGAAGTGTTCATGGGCTCGAAGGGTAAACCAATGAAAGATAAGATTTTCTTTTTTGGAGTTGGAATCTGTCTTCTGGGGCATAGAAATGGGTTTGTTCTCTGATTTTAGGGCAAAAGTAATAATCAAAAGCGATGGCACCGTGGCCAGATTTTGGCATGCATATAGCAAATGAGAAGGAGTGTTATGGAAACGTCTTTGGAAAAGGCGGGGGGAGGGGCGGGTTGGAAATGAGTGTTTTCCAAAAATAAGTATTTATATATGTACTTGAGAATGAATCAAAAGACTTGAGGGTGAGAAAGGGAACCCTAGCAGGTATATCGGGATCATTATTCTTAATGGGATTGTTAACTAAGATTTACACACTACCACCACAACAGTTCCTTATATATTCTAATTATGTATAAGACTGAATTTAGAA
>NC_090760.1:34074925-34084925 GCF_036898095.1 Palaemon carinicauda | reverse complement strand
GTAATAAATGTAAAACATCATTTTCATATAAGGATTTTCGTATTGTCACCCAAGCGCCCAATGACTATTCTCTCTCTGTTTTGGAGTCGTTGGCAATTAAACAGCTTGTGCCCCACTAAATGGTCAGACTTCTTCCACAATTCTATATATAGCATAGTTGACGTCCTCCTTCCCAAACCAGACAACGTCACTCAGTTTTTTAGCTCCATAATGATAGGTACTTTGAGCATTCTTCACTTTTTGATTTTATATATGTATATAATTTTTCCTTTTTTTCCTTTCATTTTTTAAATGATTATATTTAACTTTTACGTTGTTCTTTTTATATTAATATCAATACTGAGTCTTTTTTAATTTGTATATTTTGTATATTTTACAGCCCTGATGATGAGACCCAAAGTCTCGAAAATTTGGAAAATAAATATATGATGCTACGCTGGCTTTTCTCCATCCTATTTATACTATATATATATATATATATATATATATTTATATATACACACATGCACACACACACACACACACACATATATATATATATATATATGTATTGGCTGTCTACATATATGTGTTTATATACATATATATATACATATATATATATACACTTATTCATATACTTGTATAAATACATATGAATATATGTATATATATATATATATATATACGGTATACTGTATATATACATATATATGTAGATAGATATAGATTTATGTATATATATATATATATATATACATATATATATATATATATATGCATGTGTCTACACATATATATATATATATATATACATATATGTATATATATATATATATATATGTATATGTATATACATATGTTTGTGTGTGTCTCTATGAGTATCAACTTCATATATAATTCAATATCGAATTTTACCCTTTCAAATATATATCCAATCAAGATTCTCAAATGATGAATTCATGTTACTGGGGTTACCGTCCTTCCTCTGCAAAAGCATTTGCCAATTAAGAATTTGAGTTGAATGAACCGTATATTCCAACCGTCTAAAAAACTCTATTAAATCATTTTTGTGGTGGGTATTTACACAGCTATACTTAGATACACACACATACAAAAATTGTTTATAAATACTAAAAAAATTAAAATAAATAATTTGAATGTTTGAACCATGAATCCGGTTGGAAAGTTACAGAAAGTGTAGAGTGGAATATATAAATATAGTTTGGATATCTTAGCCCTACGTGAAACACGTTGTAAGGGAGGATATATATATATATATATATATATACAGTATATATATATATATTATATACATATACATATACATATACATATACATATACATATATATATATATATATATATACACACAGACACACATGCACACACACGTATATATATATATATATTATTTATATACATATATATATATATATATATATACACTGTATATATACATATATATAATATATATGATATATATGATATATATATATATATATATACATATATATATACATATATATATACAGTATATATATATATATATATATACATAGTATATATATATATATATATATATAACATATACATATACATACATACATGTTATAAATATATTGTTATGCTTATGATAGTTGGTAATAATGATTTTTAAGTTCCAGGTAAACAATTGAATCATACCTATAAATATATTTTGTATTTCATTGTATTCAAAACCACTCTCATTTATCGTAAGTGGCTTAGATCGTAGAGAATGTGCCAAAAGATATCCAGTCTTACATGTTGGTTAATAAATTGACCTAAAGCTTCTTAGATTGATTATTCTTGCAAAAGACATCTATGAATTTTTAATTTTGAAAAGGCTATTGAAAGAAACAAGATCTTCTTGTTCGCAGAGCTTATCTATTTTTTTTTATTTCATTTTTTTTTTTAAGTCTGCTCTCTCTTAGATGTGCGAGGAGCTAGGAATAGGAAAACCATGACTGCACAGAAGATGAATTTATCTAACCTAAAAAAAAAAATATTACCTAATTTATGCTGTCGTAAATAATCTTCTTTGATTTAACAAAAGAAGAAAAACTTTTCATATTGTAAAGCTGAAGAAGAATAGGCAATAAATATCAAAGGTTTGCTTACCTTTTCATAATTTTTCATAAGTGTCATTCAATTTTGAAAAGAATGTATATCAAATGGTAATTGTTTGGAATGACAGTAAACTTTATTTTTTTTTCTTATTATTAAAATAGCCTTTAAATGCTATTAATACAATGTATAGAATTCCATGTTCAGAGTATATCTAATTTTATCTTCGCTAATCATCTAGAGTTTTATCCATAATGAATAAAAAATATAAGGTGGCAGTATAAATAAATCCTTGGTTGTTGTTGAATCACATAATTCAACTGGTCGATAGCAGATACGGTAATCTGTTTAAGTGATTTGATAAAAATATTTTGCAATTCCTTTCATTACGGGTATCAAATCTTAAAACCTAAATCCTAACTATGGCTGTTTTTCCATTTATCCTTTACAATCCTTTCTTCCTAACTCTAACTTGTCTGGGATCATTAAGAAACTGTCTTGATATGGATTCCATGTCCTAAGTAAATGTGAGTCCTTTTTGCTACTAATATATTGTGACTACGACGATATCAGTAAGATGCAGTTCTAATACCAACTCTTTTTCTCAATATTGTTCCTGTCTTGATACACAGTCAATTCTTATCACATGTCTTCATTGCGTGTAGTTATATTTAACATCAATTCGTTTTTCTTATAATGAGGTTCATGCTTTAATGGCTGAATCAAGACTGAAACATAAAGACAGAAAATATTCATTAGTAATAATTGATTCATACTTCTAAACACCCTCATCAGCAGTGTCTAACCTTCCCACACACACCATACCATCTACCCTAATTTCATATTCTCTCTTATGAGTTCTAAGTTATGAAGGCATTTTTTTTTTTTTTTTATCAAATATCGAGGTCTTCCTACCTACATCTTACTATGAATGAATGGTATACACTTTTCACAAATACAATGTCGTCCATATAACAGACCCTTCTTAGAATTAATCCTTTCACCCATGCTAATCTTCATTACTTCTTATTCAAATCTTTATGTTTCTCACTACCACAACTCTACGTTACATATACAATATAATGTAAACAAATCATCTTAATTGCTTTGACCTTTCTTCTTTTATTTGTACTTATCATTAACACTTTCCTTCTGTGGAGCAGAGTTGGTTTAACAATCCTTCCATGCATTCCCACCTTGGCATTCACACACAATTCTCGTTGCTTAACCATCTTTTTTTTTTCTAAATATCCTGTTTCCTTTCTTAGTTCGCCTATTCGCTCACAGATCCTTATTTGAATCCCATACAGATATTCTTTTGTCATCTACATTAAGATTCATCACTCTATATCCGGTGTTTCTATTTGCTCTTGCTATCTTACAGTTGCTTATATTTACATTCAAGTTGCTGTAACCCTTCTGGCAAAAGCTCTTAATCTCTTTTTCAAACATATATAGTTTTTCTTTAATGTCTACGAAACATGATATTACCTGGAAACGAACTATCTAATATCTCACAAACACCTCACCCTGCATCACATCTATATCCACTGTCCTTTCTCTAACCTTTCGTATCACTCTAACAATAAACATCTTAAACATCCATGTGGAATCAACTCATGCTTCTCTAATACTCTCTTTCAATACATTGCCAATTTATAAATTTTATACTAAATATCTCTACTGTATATCCATAATATAAGACTGGTACAACTTGTTGCCTATATTTTCAAACTTCTTACATAATTTCATCTTAACAAACACTTGATCCATACACCCTAATCCTTATCTGTAGCTACACCCTTCTTGATTGATACACATATGTGTTATGTATACAGTACACAAACACACACACACACACACACACACGCACGCACACACACACACACACACACATATATATATATATATATATGTGTGTGTGTGTGTGTGTTTGTGTGTGTGTGTGTGTCTGTGTATGTATTTATATGCATATATATATATATATATATGTATGTATATATATGCATATATATATATATATATATATATCTGTATGTGTTAAGGGATGTATTTCACTTATGAAAAAATTCATGATAATTTTAAGATCTTTTGAGAAGCAGGCAGTGGATAGATGTAACACAAGTTGTAAATTAGCGCCGACCGATATATTCCATAAGCAATGCCAAACAACAAATTTTAAGACTATCTCCAGAAAGAAAAGTTCATGATTATGGTAATTAATATCCCCAAAGAAGGTACGGAGACATGAGGTTAGTTAGATAAAAATTCTCTTATTTAATATTACCAACCCCCACCCAAATTCATGGGCCCTAGGGTCACTTTTGTATCTAATTATTCCCTTTTGGGATGCGTTTAAAAACTGTATGTCAACAATCCACTGTCTATAGGGCATAACCAGAATCTATCTAGGGCCTTTTAGAAGACAAGAACATGCAGTGAGAGCTGAGGACATCAGCCATAGAGAAGAGGACCTGTTCGTTAGGGACTAGCCCTCAATATACCTGTCACGAGCATTGTTCTGTACAAGAGTAAAGTTAATAAAGGACATGTGAAAACGTCAATGCCGTTTCTCATTCACGATCCATGGTGCTACACTGTTAGAAAAAAAACCGTAATTTCAATCGGAAATTCTCCATAAAAATATACTGTTCTCAACCGTATTTCAGTAAAATACAGGCGACCGTAATTGTACCTTCCTTTGTTATTATCTTTTACGGGTTGGTGACCGTAATATTACTCCTTAACGTCAATATATCCGTTTTGAAAACGGTAAAAATCCGGGACTAAATGTTGCCAGACATTTACCGTTTTTTAAATGCAAATTTTTAACAGTGTATTTTAACTACAATATACTCGGTCACCAAATAAACCAGTAGCCGCGGTAAGATAAGATCATATGCGAAGAACACATTTATACTACGTAAAAGGAATAATAAGAGGCTACGAACATCGTGAAGCAACAAGAAGGACAAACACCGTGGTCGAGATGTGGGAAGAAATGAATCTCGCAGTTCAAAAAGACTCTTCACCGAAAACGGAAGGAAACCCTGGAAGGATCAAGGGAGAAAGGATCGAAGCAATAAAACAATGATGTAGCTTATATGCTCAATTTAAAGTTAGGAGAGTTTTGAACATAAATAACAGGATAAAGTTTTATCCTATCAATCATGAAATAGTTGATTTTCTTTATGGGAGAGAAAACCAGAAGAATATGGGCTAAATGAACCTAACCCTCCTAGTTGAAATACGGTAATCGTACACACTTTACGTAACTCAATTTTTTGGGTTAAAATGAGTTTTTCTAGTTAATTCCACTGTGAATCGTGGCTTTAAAATTATCTTGCATTTTGGGTAGAACATTTTGTATTCTTGTTGTAAGTGAACCTTTTGTCAGTATTATTATTATTATTATTATTATTATTATTATTATTATTATTATTATTATTATTATTATTATTATTAGCATAGCTACATCCCCAGTTAAGAAAGCTGGATGCTATAAGCCCAATGGGTCCAATAGGAAAAAATAGCCCAGTGAGGAAAGGAAATAAGAAAATAAGTAAACTACAATAGAAGTCATGAACAAACTGAAATTAAATGTTTTAAGAACAGTAAAAACATTGAACTAAATCTCTCATTTATGAACTATAATAGAAGTTTAAAAAAAGAAAAAACAGAGGAAGAAAAATAATATAGAATAGTGTGTCCGTATGTACCCTCAAGGAAGAGAACTCTACCCAAGACTAGAAAACAATGGTTTTATTTTTGAATATCCTACTCCTAGAAGAACTGCTTACCTAAAGGAGTTAAAATTCTAACTCGGTGTTGTCTACGAAGCCATTTTTCATACCAGCATGAGATGTAATCAAACCACTTCCTTTCCCCGTCGTACTCAAGTGGCTTTAGGTGACTTGGTGTTTCTCCAACATTTTGGAACTATCATTTTTATTCATTCAAGTTCCTTCCAGGTACACACAATTCTGAAAGGCGGAAAAAAAAAAGAAAGAAACCTAGTGCGAGCTGATACAAGCTAATGTTACTCCTCTTTATTAGGAATGTGTGGCCTTGACGGATCAGAGGTCAAGCTCCTTCATAATTTTATGAATGGAGGTTTTTCACCCATTTAAGGACATTTTTTTCTTCAGTTTTTCTTGAATCTTTTGCGGAATCGGGACTTCACGCCGACCATCATCACCAACACCACAACATGGCAACATGGGAAAAATCTCAACATATATAGAATTTAATAAAATCGTTGTTATGATGCTAAACATCGACACTCATTTCACTGTATAGCTTCTTTAATTATATACAGAATAGATGAAGTATGACTTTCAAATAGTACACGAATGGGAAATAAGAGTGCGAGACGCCTGTTCGACGGTTGGTTTGGCATCATGGCTAGAGGTAAACGAACTTATCAACCCCACCCTGAACAGACGTCGTGCTCTGAACAGATTATTATAGTACTCTTACCAGCAAGGTTGCATCAATAAGTTTAATCAATGGTGGTAAATTGTAGATGGTTTGAAAGTTCTTGATCACACCATACCAAACGTAATCTCGGATTATGTTAGCAAAAACGGAAATAAAGTTAGCTCACAATTGAACCTTGTATAAGCCTCAAAATAAATTACAAGCGGAAGATGAAATAAAATTTCTTTTTGGCATGGGAATGACATTTTGAAAATCTAGAATGGATTGTGAAAAGAAAATAATGTGGATTAGGCTGATCCTATATTTATAGGAAATCCAACATCAATTAAAACAAATTCAAATGAGGAAAAAACTTGCTGTGGCAACTAAATGTAAAATTTGTATAGTGGAACGTGCTACTAACTAATTAATCAAATTAATTAGTAGTTACACAGCACCAAGTAATGTTCTGGTAGAATGAGCAGATCGTAAAATTCCAGATATTCAAAGAGTTTACCTTTGGACGAATGGGCCAAACTCGAAGGCAAGATTTACGCTAGACGAAAAGACTAATAGCCCTGTTATGTAGTTTGTGTCAGGAGTCAAACGTTGTTGAGAAGTTTTAAGGTCATGCAAAGGCTAACGAGAAATAAACTTAGGCAAGTATGATATGGAAAACGAAGATGATGAAGGATACGAGCATGCAAACTAACCCCATTAACATGTTTGCATATATATATATATATATATATATATATATAAGACCACAATAATATTTAGAGCTCTCAGCAAGTCATCAATGAATAAAATGCAAGCAGTACAAAATAAAGCTTTGAGGCGAGCTTATAAAGCGGGGCCTCCATATTACAATAAAATTCAAGAACTTCATCAACATTCCAAGTTGGAGCCCCTAAATGACAGGTTCCACAGAATTAGCCAAAAACTTGGGATAAATTAGCTATTGATGATGACGACCTAAGCACAGTAACAAGGACTCTATCGAACATACTCGGGATCATAATTGGTGGAGGAGACTAGATCCCAAAGTCAATTGTGATCCCCCTTGCCGAGATATATCTCAACTGATTAAAATAATATAAATAAATATCTTTAATTAATAAATAAAATCAATATTAAAAGAAAAATTCATTACCAATTTGGCATCATAACTTTTTTACCATCAAATAGTGTCACACAGGCAGTCAACTTGCAATAGGGCTGGACCGCGTGAACCAAAAAACCCTTCCTTTCCCTGCTTGTCCTTTCCTTTTCTTTTCATTCTTAGCCGCCTGTACTTGCAGGTGGCTCCTAAATTAACTCGACGTCGCACGAGGGTCTGCCCCTCTCTTTTATTCTCCTCCTGTACTTCTCTTTCTCCCTTTTCCTTATTCCTTCCTATCCCGAGTACCTGCCTTCGGGCTATAAACTGGATTGTATCCAAGGGTACTCTTCCTTATCCCGTATTCCCCACTTCCCTATCCTTATCAAAGTTCATGTTCAAGTCATGTATTCCAGGATAAATGGTTCAAGGTCTCACGTAATCAATTGGATGACGACATGAAAGAAGCTAAGAAGAGTTTAAGAGAAAGTATGATGAAATGATTTAGCAATAAGTAGTCAGAATGGCAAGTTTTGGACACTATTAATGCTTAGAATTTACTTTATGTGTATTTCAGGTCAGTTTATAATGGATTATCGTCGATAAAATCTTACCTAATATTTACATATGGATGGTAATTTCGATATAGCCATTTGAAGGCACAGCATAATTGGAAAAAAAAAAAAAAAAAAAAAAAAAAAAAAAATATTCAGGGATGTCTAATGATGATAATTATGGTATTTTTTAGATGAAGTCAAGGAAATTCAAAAGGAAACTCTATTTAGTAAGGACCCAGAGAGAATCTAGTTGCGTAATAAACTGCCATTAGATGTAATATCAGGGTTCTGAGTAGTATGATAAGGATCGTAGAAATATTCTTGTACAATAAGCAATTCCTTGTAAAAGATATGCAATAATTAACGAAATATTTAAGATAATTCACTACATATTAGCAACAACCTGAAAATGTGCCTGCACAGTTAAATTAAGTGAATACAGAAACTGTTTTTTTTTTTCTTTTTTTCTTTTTGCTCGTCACCTCAATACGGGACGATGGCAGTTGAATCTAAAACAGGTACTTTGTCTATACCGTGTTATGTATATTTTGGCAATAGTTTCGTACAAATCAGATAAAATTTGACGACGGTAGAGCAAAAAGATGTATTTACCTTTTCGTGACATTGACCTTGACCTTTGACCCAATCACTTACAAATATAATAAAATTGTCCCACTAAATTTGATTAGATTCAGTCTAATATTTTATGAGTGCATACAAACATGAATGAACAAGGTTAAAGACATCTCTATATCATATTGCATTTCACAAGACAGGCAATTGAATATATGCACATTCTAGCACTAGTTTCATGCAAAATGGATAGAAATTAACCACGATATAGCAAAAACATGTTATTTACCTTTTCATAAACTTGACCTTGATCTTTGACCTAATCACTCCCAAACTTTAATCAAATTTGTCCCTGGATCATTAAAAGTCATCATACCAAATTTCATGAGCTTCGGTCAAATAGTTTTTGAATTATGCAAACCACAAACACAGACATACAGTATATTCGCCTATCAGAACATAATTCCTTTGCAACCAAGTGGACGAAGGTAAACTAAAGCTAAAACCCCAGACTTGAGTTACGCTAAGATAAAATACAATGCATGTTAATGAAGTGTTCTTATAATTGAAAACACCAACTTTGTTACATTCATAGGTAGTAGGCTGGCTAGGTCACCATCCACCCGTTGAGAGACTACCGCTAGAGATTATGGGGTTTTTTGACTAGCCACACAATACTACATTGGATCCCTCTCTCTGGTTACGATTCACTTTCCCTTTGCCTACACTTACACCGAATAGTCTGGCATATTCTTTACAGATTCTCGTCTGTCCTCATACACCTGACAACACTGAGATTACCAAACAATTCTTCACCCAAGGGGTTTACTACTGCAATGTAATTTTTCAGTTGCTACTTTCCTATTGGTATCCTCTTGGTAAAGGTAGAAGAGACTATTTAGCTATGGTAAGCTGCTCCTCTAGGAGGACACTCCAAAATCAAACCATTGTTCTCTAATTTTGGATAGTGCCATAGCCTCTGTACCATGGTCTTCCACTGTGTTGGGGTAGAGTTCTCTTGCTTAAGGGTACGCTCGGGCACAGTTTTCTATCTAATTTCTCTCTCTTGTTTTGTTAAAATTTTCATAGTTTATATAGGAAATATTCATTTTAATGTTGTTACTGTTCTTAAAACATTCTATTTTTCCTTGTTTCATTTCCTGACTGGGCTATTTTCCCTGTTCGGTCCCCTGGGCTTATAGCATCCTGCTTTTCAAATTAGGGTTGTAGCCTAGCAAGTAATAATAATAATAATAATGATAATAATAATAATGATAATAATAAT
>NC_090760.1:34057425-34069925 GCF_036898095.1 Palaemon carinicauda | reverse complement strand
GGTGCTAACAAAGTATCGCTCTTAGGGCACCGCATCACTCCTTAACTTTTCCACATCCTCGACCGTCAAAGCAATGCCAAAGTTCTTGGGAATAATCTGAAATTATCACCATTTATTGCCAGTTATCACCACCACTCTTGCCTCCCTCCCTGCCTCACTCAAGGGCAAGCCAAAAGACCTTAAGTTGGGTTCCCTTCAAGAAGCAGTCTCCTGCAATGTAAAGATTGTTCTATCAACAGCTGCTTCTCTCACTTTTCCCGTACCACAGGCACCTCCACTTCTCTCCGCCAATGCCAGCAATGTCGTTATTGGTGCAGTACTCAAGTAAGTGGTCAACAGCTTGCCCAATCCATTGGTCTTCTTCTGTACACAACTATCCAAGGTGGAATCCGGTTACTCTACCTTTGTCCACGAACTGCTGACTGAGCACTTGGATGTCTATCACTTTTGCCACTTCTCAAAAGTTACGGCCCTTCATCATTTACACAGACCATATGCCTCACTTGATAGTATGACGCCTGGTATGCCCATCAACGCCACTATCTCTCTGCCTGGGCTGAATATAATTGCACCCTTCAAAAAGACCATGAGAAAATGAATCCTGTTGCCAATGCCCTGTCAAGATAGACAAAGGATGCCATTCTCCTAGGATCGGATTACAATGCCTTGGCATAAGTCCGATGAAATGGACCAGAGTACTAAACATGTAGGACATCCTGCACATCCCTCCGTTGGGAAGACACCCCCTTTGACGACTCAAATGCCACCCTCCTCTGCAATGTCAATACTGGGAGACCTAGATTATTGATACCTGCTCCCATGTGCCAATAGGTGTTTGATTTCATTCATGGTCTCTCACATCCCTTACGTCAATCTATTGTACAGCTACCGAAGACGAAGTTTACTTGACACAGCATTACTAAGGATGGTAAGGATTGGATCCATGCCTGTACTTTATGCCAAACTTCAAAAGTACATCGACACGCAGATTCTGAAGTGAGCCCCTTTCCTTAACCTCAGCAGCATTTTACCTATATTCGTGTCGACATATTAGGTCCCCTCCGCTCATCAAAAGGACAAGGACATACTTACCTTTTTACCGTCATCAACCATTCCACTCATTGACCTGAAGCCATTCCCATGGAAAATGCAACCACTTCATATACACCTGCCTTACTGTCAGGATGGATAGCAAAATTTGGTATCCATGAGCATATTAGTTCTAACAGGGGTACCACTTTCACATCTCAATTCTGGTCATAATTAGCAACTCTCCTGGGAATCCCTCTACATCAGACAACCGCCTATAACCCTGCTGCCAATGGAATGGTGGAACGTTTTCATCTCACTCTCTAAATAGCTTTGATGTCTCGCTCCAAGGACTCTAACTGGTTTATCCAACTTCTCTGAGTCCTCCTGGGACAAAGAACCACTTATAAAGACGCCTTGGATTTCTCGGCATTTGAAATAGTATATGACCACCTGTTGGTCACCCAGGCCGATTTTATTTTTCCGTTTGCAACCTCTGCCGACAATCTCTAGTTCCAACATCACGTGTGGGAAAATTTACTCTGTGCCACCAGACTTACAACCCCCCAACTGAGCAACAGATACCTACAGATCTGCACTTTGAAACGCATGTTTCCCTGCGCAGTGACACCAGCCAGCCACCACTAACGCCCCCTTACACGGACCCTCGTGATCCATCGTATGCCAAACCTTTTCTGCATCAATATTCTGGTCAAAGAAGACTGGGTCTTCATTGATTACCTAAAACCCGCATATCTCCTGCCAGATGACCTGCCCATAGTATGCCTCTCTAAAGAAGGGCACACTATTTTCTAAGTATGTAATTTTTGGGGCGTAGGAGCCATGTAACGCACATGTTTTATACATGACCGGCCAAGGATTCAAACCCAGAACAAGTCGAAACTATGTTACAGTGACTCCTACCCTCTTCCACAAATAGAAAAAAAAAAAGTTGATTATAACGCTTCCATACATATTCGTGTCGAATTCAGGTTTTATACTTAGAATCGAAATAAACTCATCTCCACCATTTACTTTTTGGTCCTGTGATGAAAACGGAGTCACTATAATCCTTCAGTTTCGACTCGGTCTGGTTTCAAATCCTTGGCCGACCAAAAGCTATTTTCAAGTTCAGTGACCGAGCATTTTATATATATATATATATATATATATATATACATATATATATATACTTTTGTCACAATATCGTGTAATGAATATATTTTCCCATTAACTTCTTGGTTTCTTTCTTTGTTATCTTTGCTAATGTATATATCATTAAATTATGGAGCTAGAGTAAATACATAACGAAAGTAATATTAACAACAGACATTAAATTATACATTTAAATTTTATTAAAAAATATAGTCTGTATTATATTAGACGTAATAATACTCAAAATCCCATGATAAATAGCACAAAAATAAGTAAAAAATAAATACATAATGAAAGTAATAATAAAAACTCATGAAATAAATCTCTCAAGTATGCAGTCAATACATATGTTCGTTTAAATTAAAATCAATGTTGGGCCAAACACCAGCCTTTGGTCACTGTCTCCAGTGTAATTCAATGGTAATATTTTATACAGATTGGCTTACATGGTTGATGTTTCTTTCACTTTGCCTAATAATGAACGGATTATCATGTCTTTAAAAGGAGAGGACATTAAAATGAATGCCCATGAAAAGTTCTATAATTCCATACCATTTTCCATTCTTCCATAAATAGCACCGAGAAATCTATCGCCCCAAATTTTTTTTCCAAACATCTATGGACCATATTTTCTTGATATATATCGATATTTATTGACTTGACAGACAGAATCAGAAAGCATAAAGTCATTATCAGTAACGACATATTATATCTCAGCTTTTTATCTCTACCAAAGGTTTATTTTATTTCTGTGTGTGACAATGAATGAGAGAGAGAGAGAGAGAGAGAGAGAGAGAGAGAGAGGGGGGGGGGTGTTTATTCCTTGTCGTTTAGCATGAAGTTTTAAAGGATTGTGGTTAGTTTTATTAAAAAATAAAGAAATGCCTGGCTGAAAATTTAGAAGGAAATTAGAAAATTATTTTTTTTTCTTCTACAATTATATACCAACTAAAAGCACCACATACTGTATGTTTAACTGCGTTTGGTATGACGAGTTGGTCCCAACGTTCTACCGCACAGTGACGTACCTATTTACACGTACGTACAAAAGACTGGCGTCGCAATTGTGTACTGTTAGACGTACGGCTACCGCATACGGTTTATAATCTCCCCGACAGAGGGCCCCCGCCCCTAAAATAAGGCAATTTCGGCTTATAGGAGTAAACGTGAGCAAAATACCTGATGTGTAATCCCATCATCAGATTCAGAGTATCAAAGTGAGGAAAAAGAAAGTAAGAAGGAATTTAGTAATAGAGATGATAGCGAAAGTGGACTTCAAGAAGCATAAAGGACATAAAATAGTGTATATATGAGGTATCCTGATATGATAATACAATGTGACTTTCAACGTGACTTAAAGTATTTCCCAGGTATATATTGTGATAGCAAGAGAGTTTAGCACAAGAATTAGTTTATTATTCGAAATGGCATTTGCTAATTATGTATAGAGCGATAATGAGAGTAGGGAATGTCCAGTATGAAAATGTAAAAAGCAAAATAATTAAACAGACAAAACAAATGAAATTAAGTGATAAGTATGCGTTTAGAAATGAGTTCGCCGACGCACGACTAAATTTGGAAGAATCTTTATCTATGTATTTTGTTTAGAAAATTTAGCAAGGAAGAAGTTTAGTAGTGAAGGGATAAATGAAAATAAAGAGCTGATGAAGACGATTTTAGCTACTGGGTTTGAGATTGTGTTTGGGTTTGTTAATTTGGACAAGAGATTAACATAGAACGAATTTATAAAGATACATGAGGATTACAAGTTGGATAGGCGCAAGGAAAAGTAAAACTATGAGCATAAGAAGTGAAATGGACAAGTAGACCAGAACTCAGAAGTTTTAAAGAGGCTTTTAGAGAGGGTCAGTGGGGACAGCTTATTCTGTATGGGATAAACGTGCTAGGGCAACGGATGGAGGAACGCCTGCAAGGCAGAATGGAGGATCTTAAGAGGGAAATCGACTGTGGAGAGATACGAATTTTAGGGGTAAGTGATATAAGTCACTTAATTCTAGCCGTGAGAAGTATTATGGGTGTTATAAAGTAGGACATTAGAAGAATGAATATGGATGGGCATTAAGTGAATGCTTCAGGTATAGGTAGTGTAAGAAATAAGTAGAAAATCTCAAGCATCATGTTATCGCATCACTTACAACTGAGAGATGTTTGTTTCCAATTGGGATGTCTGGAAATCCTGTTGACAGGTTCAAATGTATTCTTTCGAACGGCACTGTGGGAATAAAGTATGAATGGTTGAATTATATATATTTATATTACCATTCATCCCAAAAATCTAATAATTATATTTAGATTTTTAATTGAACATGAACCTAACTTTTGAGTAAAAATCAGTGAAACTTTTACTTCATGCATATGTAGCCACATAAAGACTATTTTCATTAAAGGTGTATTTATCACTACGGCGGTAAATTCTTCTGCAGTATTTCTTGTACTTTTACTTATAATTGTACATAAATAATTCTCAGCAAGAAAATAATATTGAGACTTGTATCTCTCAAAAGCGGAACACTCTCTCGGAAACTCTAAAGTTTTATGAATTAATTGAAATTTTCAATTATTTTTATGTTCTAATATATTATCTATCATCCATGGATCATCTTTTATATTTAATTCATAATCACCGTTTACATCAGCGTTTACATTAGATTCATCATAATGATCACCCAATGCCACACTATGCTTATGATTATTAGATCATACCAGTCATTCCCACTAGTTGATGGTCCTACGTATAGAACCTCATCATTTCAAATACGGGAATAATTATTCCCACCAGGAATAGGATTACGATGTAAAGTGCCCTTTGAAATATTTAATTTTCCTTGTACATAATTAATATGTGCCGAAGATTTATGAATGATTAAATGCCCTTTAGCACCATTGGGCCTAAAATCTATCCATTTGAACCAGAATGTTAAGGATTTGTAATTAGTTGATATAATTAATGCATAGCCATAAAATAGTCGCACGAGCTAGCGTTTCTCTAGTATCTATTATGTTTATAATAATTTTTGAATAAATTTTTCACCTTACCCTAATAAGAAATTTATATATATATATATATATATATATATATGTGTGTGTGTGTGTGTGTATAAATATATATATATATAAATATATATATATATATATATATATATTATGTATGTATGCCACGAGAGGCCATAAAAGAACAGCTGATTAGCCGTTAGGTTCTTATTTCTTTTATGGCCTCTCGTGGCATGGTTGGTTTCGACCTGGCCTTTCATTAGAAGGGGCCAGCGTTCGATCCAAGTATGAGGTAGAAATTTATTTCTATTTGAACACGATGTTGTGCTGATATTTATCCATATTAACTCATTAGGGGTAATTTGAATGAATTACTATCAATTGTGTCACGTGGTGGACCGGGAAGTCGGGTAAAACTCGCTGGTAAGAGACTGATGTCTAGCCAGGTAAATCCTGAACAGTTGATTAGCCGTTAGGTTCCGATTTCTTTTATGACCTCTCGTGGCATGGTTGGTTTCGACCTGGCCTTTCATTAGAAGGGGCCAGCGTTCGATCCCAAGTATGAGGTAGAAATTTATTTCTATTTGAACACGATGTTGTGTTGATATTTATCCATATTAACTCATTAAGGGTAATTTGAATGAATTACTATCAATTGTGTCACGTGGTGGGCCGGGAAGTCGGGTAAAACTCGCTGGTAAGAGACTGATGTCTCGCCAGGTAAATCCTGAACAGCTGATTAGCCGATAGGTTCCGATTTCTTTTATGGCCTCTCGTGGCATGGTTAGTTTCGACCTGGCCTTTCATTAGAAGGGGCCAGCGTTCGATCCCAAGTATGAGATAGAAATTTATATATATATATATATATATATATATTTATACAGTATATATTTATATTATATATATATATACTGTATATATAGCATATATATTATTATATATACTACTGTATATATAGCATATATACTATATATATATATATTATTACTAGCCAAGCTATAATCTAGTTGGAAAAGCAAGATGCTATAAACCCAAGGGCTCCAAAAGGAAAAAGTAGCCCAGTGAAGAAAGTAAATAAGGGAATAAATAAATGATGAGAACAAATTAACAATAAATCATTCCAAAAACTATAACAATGTCAAATCAGATATGCCATATATAAATTATTAACAACGTCAAAACAGATATGTCATATATAAACTATAAAAAAAAAAAGACTCATATCAGCCTGGTCAACAAAAACACATTTGCTGCAACTTTGAACTTTTGAAGTTTTACTGATTCAACTACCCGATTAGGAATATCATTCTACGATTTGGTCACAGCCGGAATAAGACTTCTAAAATACGGTGTAGTATTGAGCCTTATGATGGAGAAGGCCTGGCTATTAGAATTAACTGCTTGAGTAGTATTACGAACAGGAGAGAATTATCGAGGGAGATCTGTATGTAAAGGATGGTCAAAGTTATGAAAATCTTATGCAACATGCATAATGAACTAATGGAACGACGGTGCCAAAGATTAATATCTAGATCAGGAAAAAGAAATTTAATAGACCGTAAGTTTCTGTCCAACAAATTAAGATGAGAATCAGCAGCTGAAGACCAGACAGGAGAACAATACTCAAAACAAGGTAGAATGAAAGAATTAAAACAATTCTTCAGAATAGATTGATCACCGATAAGCTTAAAAGAGTTTCTCAATAAGCCCATTTTTTTTTTTCAAAATGAAGAAGACACAGACCTAATGTGTTTTTCAAAAGTAAATTTACTGTCGAGAATCACACCTAAGATTTTAAGTCATACAAGTTTGAAAAAACATCAATATTGAGATCCGGATGTTGAGGAGCCACCGTCCTTGACCTACTTACAATCATACTTTGAGTTTTGTTAGGATTCACCTTAATACCCCATAATTTGCACCATGCACTAATTTCAGCTAAATCTCTATTAAGGGATTTAGCAACCCCAGATCTACACTCAGGGGATGGAATTGATACAAAGAGAGTAGTATCATCTGCATATATATATATATATATATATATATACACGCGAATATAAAGATTGATAAGTGAAGAAATAAAAGATTCTTTACACAAGTTAGAGGAGGGTGCTATAACATAGTAATTATACAGAAACTTTCTGTAATAACCAGTATTCCTTAAACTTTGCTTAACATACTTATCTTAAGCTGGAACCGAAAAATTGTCAATAAATTTAACCTTATCTTGAGCATTCATAAATAAATATTTAGAAACTATATAACAAAATAATTCTTGAAAAACTCACATTGGTTATTTTAATTAGAAATTAAATCAAACCAAATTGATGCAACATATTTAACACTAATACAAACTTATGCTAATGTTCCTTCAAAGAGTCTAAAACAAATTATGAAATCATCCATATAAGCGAATAAAATGTCACCTGTCATACTGTCAAAGCCATATCGATCATAATCGTGATTGTACAGTTGCAGGTGTACTGTACAGTGTAAATTAAATGATATACACACAAATTCAATCTGTTTTTTTATAAATGCTAAATACTATATCATTCAGTAGAATTTATGCAAGTGGAATTTAATGAAAACTATACAATAAATCGAAGGATGTAAATTAAGGCAATGCTTTTCTAATTCATTAATGATGTCGCCAGTAGATGGTGCTGGTGATCTATTTAGAATTGTTTCCTTATCACCTCCGCCAAAGTGGTATTGCTATCGGGTCCTTTTATCTATTTGTTTGTGTGCCAATGGACAGGATTACGTCAAAACTACTCGACTGATTTTGACGAAATTTTCACTGAATAGACCTTTCAGTGTCTGTGGACAGAATTACATCAAAGCTAGTGGACGGATTTTGACGAAATTTTCACCACAGATAGATCTTAGGTCATGGACGATTCCATTAGATTTTAGAGATGATCAGTATCCAGATCCAAATTTCTAAATCCTAATTTGCATTTTTTTACTATTTTAAAAGATAACTTCAAAAATATTTGACGGCTGTAGACTAAATTATCCCCACAGATAGATCTTTGGTCAAGGACAGCCACATCAAATTTTTGAGATGATCCGTGTCCAGGTCCGGATTCCAGATCAGGATTTGCATTTTCCACCATTTTAAAGAAATCGTTAAAACTCCATATCCAGATCCGGATTATAGATACGGATTTGCATTTTTTCGTGTGTTTGAACTGAATGACATCAAAACTACACGACAGATTATGACAAAATTTCCCTCATAGATAGATCTTAGGTCATGGACAACTCCATCAAATTTTGGAGACAATCTGGGTCTGGATCCGGATTTTAGATCCGAATTTGTATTTTGCCATTTACAGATAACCGCAAAACTACCTGACGGATTTTATAACAATATTTTCACCCAAGTTTATTTTTATTTATTTGCCTCTTTGTCTGTGAACAGAATTACGTCATAACTATTCTACGGACTTTGACATAATTTCCACCAAAGCAAGATATTTGCTCATTGACGATTCCATAAAATTTTAGAGATGATCAGTATCCGGATTCAAATTATATATCCAAATTTGCATTTTTACTATTTAAAAGACAAAGTCAAAACTACAAGACAGATTTTGACCATATTTTCACCACAGATAGATCTTAGGTTATGAGTGCGTCCATGACCTAAGATTTATCTATAGTGAAAATATGGTCAAAATCTGTCTTGTAGTTTTGACTTTGTCTTTTAAATTGTAAAAAATTAAAATTTGGATATAGAATTTGGATCCGGATACTGATCATCTTTAAAATTTTAACGTTTGGAAATGATCAGGATCCGAGTTCTGGATCCGAATTTAAATTTTTCGCCATTTTAAAGTATGTGAAAACTACTCGACTAATTTTCGACGAAATTTTCGCCACCTATATATCTTAGGTCATGGACGACTCCAATAAATTTTGGAGATGATCCGGATCCGGATCCAAATTCTAGATCCGAATTTTCAATTATAGCCATTTTAAAGAAAACTTCAAAACTTTTTGACGTATTTTGACGAAATTTTCACCAGATAGAAGCTTGGTCATGAACGACACCCAATTAATTTTGGAAATCTCCGGACTCTAAATTTGGATTTGAATTTTTCGCCATTTTCACAATGCGTTAAAACTACTCGACGAATTTTGACAAAATTTTCACCACAAATAGATCTTAGGGCATGGACGACCTCATTAGATTTTGGAGATGATCCGGATCTTGATTCTAGTTTACTTATCCATTTGTCTCTGTGTCTATGGAAAGGATTACATCAAAACTTCACGACAGATTTGCATTTTTCCGCATTTTAAAGTTATTGACAAAACAAATTGACTGATTTTGACAAAATTTCCACAACAGATAGATCTTTCCCATGAACGACTCCATTAATCTTCGGTTAAGGTAAAAATCTCTGATTGCTCTTGTTAAGTTCACTAAATATCTACACAAACTTTCCAAGTTTCATTATTCCTTTTTACACTAATCAATTGTGTATTAAATGAGCTAAATTATCTTCCTAATTACATTTTCCTTTACATTTTATCAACATAAACTTTTATAACAATTTGAAAACTGGGCTAATAATTGACACGGAAGAACATAACTAACTCAGTCTGGGTTGCTCTATCTTATTTTCATGGTATATTACAGATTCTTCCAAATATTGTCCTCTGGTGTAGAAAATACATCTCACAAAGATAGTAGCATGTATATAAACCCGTTTCAAACATCTATATCAGAAATATATATATATATATATATATATATATAATATTATATATATATAATTAATCGTAGCTGAAGATTTGGGATGAAGTTCAGTGTCATTACTGTACAAAATAGGTTTATTTTACATTTTCTTTAACCAATTAAATGTGGATGCTATAGACCAACTTCTGCTCGGTAGTTCCGTGAACTATAACTCTTCGTTATAGGTATCTACGTTCCACAAAGGTATTTGCACATTTGATAATTAAATAATTTTTTTTTTCCTTACCGACACTCCGATGTTTGTTGAAATTACAATAGGAGTCACATATCAATGTTGTCCACTATAATGAAATTTGTAGTTAACAAGATTTTACGATATTGGTAATTTATCATCAAGTACTCATCCTGTTCTTGAAAGTTTTAAATGCATATAGGTTTATTTTGGGGGGAAAAACTATGTGTCTCTGAGGACTTTGCTGTTAAGGGCTTGAACAGGGAATCCACTACAACTTCATTACCAGAGAAATATTGTTCGCTGCTCTAGGGCCAGGGTATCAACATAACGAAGCACAGACTTAGTGGTATATAGGAGACCTGCAAGTTCAGCCTCATTTGAACTTGCCGCAGCACCTCAAAAGCCAAATGACGTCTGCTATGAGTGACGATTTGAGTTTTAGAAAAGAACATTGTTCTAGTTATCGTGAACTTACCCAAGTCACAACCAACCCTCAACTACCACTCGTGATTAAGGTTATACACACTATGCCCCACTCACTTTGAGCAAGTAGGATTTTTGATATCACAAAGCACCTTCCCAAACATAAGTTTTTCCCTCGTCAAAACTTTTTTCTTTTTTTTTTAGGTTTGTGTCGCGTGGTCTGTGTGCATGTTGGTAACTTCATTAACCTAAATTGGTGGGGCGCGGATACAACTTAAAATGTAGGTTTTTAATGTCTATTACGTGTAAATACAAAGTCTGTGGGATACATGACTTATCAGTAAGAGAGATGAGAACATATACAGTAGACATTACACTATGGAAAAGTAAGATACATAAGTGTGATGGCTCCAATAGGGAAAAATAGCCCATTGAGGAAAGGAAACAAGGAAACGAGGAAATAAATAAGCTACAAGAAAAAAATAAACAAGAGAAAAATATTTCAAGAACAGCATTAAACTATATCATTCACTTAAAGAAATGACAAAAGGAAGAGAAATAAGCTAGAACAGCGTACCAGAGACTATCCCCAAAACAAGAGAACTCTAATCCACGACAGTGGCAGGCCTTGGTGCTACTCAAGACTAGAGGACAATGGTTTGATTTTGGAGTGTCCTAGAAGAGTTTCTTATCATAGCTAAAAGAGATTCTTCTACTCTTACCAAGAGGAAAATACGACTGAACAATTACATTGCAGTAGTTAATCCCTTAGGCGAAGAAGAATTGTTTGGTAATCTTAGTGTTGTGAGGTGTGTACTGGCGAGCTGTTATATTGTAACTGAGAGTTTCTTGTAAGTGCAACTAAAGTTTATTTGATCGGAGCTTGAGTATCCATACAACCATTTCAGTCTAGAACGGGAAAAAATTTTCAAATACAAAGGTGCAGGAAAATACAAGAATGAATAAGTTATCAGTGAGAAGGAAAGCGATAACGACAATACAAAAAAATAAAGAAATACCGCTACAGTGTATGAGCATGTGTGATACACGTGCCGTACATCGTTCCCCATTTAAAAAAGACATCGATGTAAAATATGGCGCCCGGCTCTTGAGAGGCCTACTGTAGACGGGTCATCTACCAAAAGATATGTATGTTTTAGGTGATCAATGGAGACCCAGTCTTCTTAGCCACACATGTTGTAGAGGGATGCTTTTGGCGCACGACAGATCACAAGGAATGGGCTCGTGTAAAGGGCATTAACAATGGCTTGCTAGTGTTATTGCTCAAAAAAAAAAAACATGCGTTGATGAGTGCAGATCTGCCGGTATGTTTGGCTTAGCTGGGCCTTGTAAATCTGACTATGGGGAGTAAATTTTCATACAACATGACAAAGGCGCTGGAGATTGTAGGAGGAAGTTGCAGGCTGAAAAGAATTAGGAGGGACGATCAAAGGGTCACCATATAACATTTCAGATGCCGAGACATCCAGGGTGTCTTTAGGAGTGGTCCTTAGACCCAGGATGAACCAATGAAGCTAGATAAACCAGTTGGAGTCCTTACAGCAGAACACCAGAACATCAAAAATAAAAAATCCCCCCCCCCCCCCCGAAAGAAATATAAACACAAGAATATCTAGCAAGAGGAGGTGGAGGATGTTTCAGTGTCTGGAGATGGTTTGTTCATTCAGAGGAAATTTTGAAATCTAGATCGGTGAAAAATTTAAAGTTTGGAGAATCGGAAGACCTAGAAGCTTGTGGCCGATGATGTGAAAGATAAATCACAAAAGAAAAAATTATACTAATTGGCAGAATGTGAGTTAATACAAGAAGAAGGTAAATGGTAAAGTTTGATTAGAAAAGGGTATGATATAATAATAATAATAATAATAATAATAATAATAATAATAATAATAATAATAATAATAATAATAA
>NC_090760.1:34042425-34052425 GCF_036898095.1 Palaemon carinicauda | reverse complement strand
TATATATATATATATGTATATATATATGAATATATATATATATATGTGTGTGTGTGTGTATATATATATATATATATATGAATATATATATATATATATACAGTATATATATATATATATATATAAATATATATATATATATATATATACATAAATATATATATATATATATATATATGTATATATATATATATATATATATATGTATATATATATATAGAGAGAGAGAGAGAGAGAGAGAGAGAGAGAGAGAGAGAATTGAATATTGCAGTCCGATAAATACGTCAGTTATTAAAGAAATTGAGAGGTATAATAAGGAATTGAAAAAAAGAATGTACGTGGGAAAATTCATGGTATAGGTCAAGGAAGATTTCTTGTTTGGAAAGAAGTGCATTTGAAGGTTATTCCAGATGGTATGGAAGTAGAACATAACCTGATTATAAAGGGCGAGAATGAGAAATCCATTGGTTTTTTATTGCAATTAATATATCTGAGATTGAATGATGTTCATTGGTATCTATTATGGTTTTCTTATGAAGAATGAAATATGGTACGTAGAGGAAAAATTATTTGTTGACCAAAAGGTAGAAGAAATGCAAAACGAACGCTTGGAAATCAACAGTATGGGTATATGTATTTTACATGTTTTTGGGTATAAGAATGATCGTATGCTTTGGAGGTATATAAGAGGCTGTTAGACGATTTATATTGAGCAAAAATATCGTTTATATTTGCCTTAGGGGATGGATGAAGATATATATGGTTTCTTGATTATTAGTGAGACTGTAGCGATAATGATTTGCAAGTGATGGTTGTATTGTGTGTGTAAGCGTGCGAGAATGTGAAGTGATGATGTTCCTGAATTTGTTGGATGAGATTTTGAGCAGATGTAAAGATTTTGTGTTATCAAACATTTGTAGTCGACTCCTGAAACAGTATGCGAAGTGTGAATGGTTTTGCTGAAAGGCCTATGAGAACAATGACAAAAATTTTGCTAATGATAAGTACGTGTAATAATGATTAGCATTTATAAGTCTGGTGCACAGAATGGTAGTATAACGCTTCAATGGGGCAAAACGTACCAGTATATCTCCATATAAGTTTGTATTATTCATGGAAATGATAGTAAGGCCAATGTTGAGCGTGTCTGAAAATTATAAAGATGTTTAGAAAAATACAAAGGAGAAGTTTGAAAGCTACAAAGTTGGAAAGAGAATTTTATGACGGAGTTATTGAGAAAAGGAAGAATGAATGTAAATGAGGTCCCCGATAAATTTGAAGGTCCGTATGAAGTGTTAGATGTTGCTTCAAGTGGGCTCAGTTATGTTTAAGGTATGTTATGCATTGAGGGTAACGTTGAACTTATGGAAATGGAATGACATACCAGGTTATAATCGTTGAAATGGGATGAATATTTTGTGGAGAAGAAATGGGTATAAACCCATTATGGACGAGAAGCTGGGTCTAAAAGAAAAACATTTGGTATTGAAGTATGGAAGAAAGAGAAAGTTTTTGAAGAGGTTTGATGAGGATAAAACAGAAAAGAAAACAAGTGGAAGGAGGTTGGATAAGGGTGATAGTTATAGTGTGTGTGGTTTTACGTAGAGGATCTAGATAAAAGTATGACAAATGCGAGACAGTAAAATAAGAGAATTATAAGTAGTATGAATGACTCTATTGCAAAAGCAGACAATAGTTTTGATATAATTAATAAATTGTGAGAATTGAGGACGGGATAATAATGGGATAGAAGGCTTAGATCAAGGTATATTAGATCATAGGAGTATGGATTAGACTTGTGATAATACAACGAAGAATAGCGATATGGAAGAGGTAATTGAAAGAGTATAAGAAAACCTGTTACTCGAAAGAAAGATCTTGTTTTCGAATACGGATGGGCAATGGAGAAATTCGGGTGAAAGTTTGTGGTGGAATAGATGTGAAAGAATTTGGCAAAATAATTGTAATTGCTCTAATTGACAAAGCCTTGAGGGAGAGAGAGAGAGAGAGAGAGAGAGAGAGAGAGAGAGATTTGGTACTGATTGGTTAGAGCGAGAAAGACTACTGAAATGAAGGAATCAATCTCATATTTATTTTCAGTAATAGTGGGATAGTTAGTTAACAAAGAGAGGATCTTTTATTTCATTTGTAATCCTCAACTTCCTCCTTTCAGGTACATTTCTGAGTGCGGGCAGTTCCTTTTTCCCTCTTGTGATTTGAATGCTGAGTAAAGATTTATTGAGCCTGAATAAAGAATTTAGTTAGATTACAACTGGAGTGTTGCCACCGGTACAGAGACCTGTGGCCCAGTGCCATTTTTAGACGCTTCCTTTTCGTGTGTGGCCGACGCTGGTTGTATATATCGATGCAGAGGATACCAACCAGGAACAGATACAGAGTACAATTTACTACTCCTATAAAATTGACAGTTTATCGTCAACCAGTTTGGGGACCTTCCTGTCTAGTGTGTGGGCGATTATGTTGTTTTCATTCAGACACACACACACACACACACACACACATATATATATATATATATATAAATCCATATTTCCGTATTTATAGATAGATAGATACACCAATACACTCCCACGCTCACACACACACACACACACATATATATATATATATATATATACATATATAAAGTAGGTAGTGAGTCATCATATATATAGAAATATGTAGGGCAACCGATCATTGGCAATTCCATGTGCAAATTGTAAGTCGGTTTTGGACTTTTAGATAAGTTATTAGTGTTAGTTTTAAAGATACTATTTTTTTTAATTATGCTTTCGGTGCAAGACTTTAATTTTATAAAGATTTAGAATGGGAAAGTTTCTGTTGCAGAGTCCATTTTCCAGTGCGTAAGATTCAAGTGTGTGAAGTTTCATTTTGATGTTCAACAAAAATATCTATTTTGATACATTCACAACCCATATGCATTTCTTTTTACCAAAGAATCCACCTCTTTTGGAATAAAGGTCGATTTCTTATTATTTATCCTAGGCAGCCTTATTTCATTGATATCGTATACAGTTCCGGACTATCCCAATGGGTCAAGTTTACTAGAAAACACGGTTTGTGTCATGATAAAAGTAAAATAGGTAGAGGTGTACTGCCACTAAAGTATTGCCTACCAGCTTAATAAGATAGACGGACCGATTCCTTATAACTGAATATGATAGGATTATGGTTAGTCTATGCAGGTTTATTAAACTTTGCCATATCCTACTTCGATTAAGTTTATCAAATTGATAAATATCGCATTAAAATCCTTTTATAAACTTTATCTTTTTCGACAAAGCGGTAACTGTTGTCAGCTCTCTCTCTCTCTCTCTCTCTCTCTCTCTCTCTCTCTATATATATATATATATATATACATACACACACACACACACACACATATATATATATATATATATATGGATAAATATCAACACAACATCGTGTTCAAATAGAAATAAATTTCTACCTCATACTTGGGATCGAACGCTAGCCCCTTATAATGAAAGGCCAGGTCGAAACCAACCATGTCACGAGAGCCCATAAAAGAAATTGGAACCTGACGCTACCAGCTGTCCGAGGATTTACCTGGCGATACATCAGTCTCTTACCAGCGAGTTTTACCCAATTTCCCGGGCCACCACGTGACACAATTGGTAGTAATTCATTCAAATTACCCCTAATGAGTCAATATGGATAAATATCAACACAACATCGTGTTCAAATAGAAATAAATTTCTACCTCATACTTGGGATCGAACGCTAGCCCCTTCTAATGAAAGGCCAGGTCGAAACCAACCATGTCACGAGAGCCCATAAAAGAAATTGGAACCTGACGCTACCAGCTGTCCGAGGATTTACCTGGCGAGACATCAGTCTCTTAGCAGTGAGTTTTACCCAATTTCCCGGGCCACCACGTGACACAATTGGTAGTAATTCATTCAAATTACCCCCAATGAGTCAATATGGATAAATATCAACACAACATCGTGTTCAAATAGAAATAAATTTCTACCTCATACTTGGGATCGAACGCTAGCCCCTTTTATGTGTGTATATCCATCCATATACCAAAGGCACTTCCCCCAACTTTGGGGGGTAGCCGACAACTACAAGAAACAAAACCAAAAAGGGGACCTCTACTCTCTACGTTCCTCCAGCCTAACCAGGGACTCAGCCGAGTTCAGCTGGTACTGCTAGGGTGCCACAGCCCAACCTCCCACATTTCCACCACAGATGAAGCTTCATACTGCTGAGTCCCCTACTGCTGCTACCTCCGCGGTCATCTAAGGCACCGGAGGAAGCAGCAGGGCCTACCGGAACTGCGTCACAATCGCTCGCCATTCATTCCTATTTCTCGCACGCTCTTTTGCCTCTCTCACATCTATCCTCCTATCACCCAGAGCTTTCTTCACACCATCCATCCACCCAAACCTTGGCCTTCCTCTTGTACTTCTCCCATCAACTCTTGCATTCATCACCTTCTTTAGCAGACAGCCATTTTCCATTCTCTCAACATGGCCAAACCACCTCAACACATCCATATCCACTCTAGCCGCTAACTCATTTCTTACTCCCGTTCTCACCCTCACCACTTCGTTCCTAACCCTATCTACTCGAGATACACCAGCCATACTCCTCAGACACTTCATCTCAAACACATTCAATTTCTGTCTCTCCATCACTTTCATTCCCCACAACTCCGATCCATACATCACAGTTGGTACAATCACTTTCTCATATAGAACTCTATTTACATTCATGCCCAACCCTCTATTTCTTACTACTCCCTTAACTGCCCCCAACACTTTGCAACCTTCATTCACTCTCTGACTTACATCTGCTTCCACTCCACCATTTGCTGCAACAACAGACCCCAAGTACTTAAACTGATCCACCTCCTCAAGTAACTCTCCATTCAACATGACATTCAACCTTGCACCACCTTCCCTTCTCGTACATCTCATAACCTTACTCTTACCCCCATTAACTCTCAACTTCCTTCTCTCACACACCCTTCCAAATTCTGTCACTAGTCGGTCAAGCTTCTCTTCTGTGTCTGCTACCAGTACAGTATCATCCGCAAACAACAACTGATTTACCTCCCATTCATGATCATTCTCGCCTACCAGTTTTAATCCTCGTCCAAGCACTCGAGCATTCACCTCTCTCACCACTCCATCAACATACAAGTTAAACAACCACGGCGACATCACACATCCCTGTCTCAGCCCCACTCTCACTGGAAACCAATCGCTCACTTCATTTCCTATTCTAACACATGCTTTACTACCTTTGTAGAAACTTTTCACTGCTTGCAACAACCTTCCACCAACTCCATATAACCTCATCACATTCCACATTGCTTCCCTATCAACACTATCATATGCTTTCTCCAGATCCATAAACGCAACATACACCTCCTTACCTTTTGCTAAATATTTCTCGCTTATCTGTCTAACTGTAAAAATCTGATTCATAAAACCCCTACCTCTTCTAAAACCACCCTGTACTTCCAAGATTGCATTCTCTGTTTTATCCTGAATCCTATTAATCAGTACTCTACCATACACTTTTCCAACTACACTCAACAAACTAATACCTCTTGAATTACAACACTCATGCACATCTCCCTTACCCTTATATAGTGGTACAACACATGCACAGACCCAATCTACTGGTACCAATGACAACACAAAACACAGATTAAACAATCTCAACAACCATTCAAGTACAGTCACACCCCCTTCCTTCAACATCTCAGCTTTCACACCATCCATACCAGATGCTTTTCCTACTCTCGTTTCATCTAGTGCTCTCCTCACTTCCTCTATTGTAATCTCTCTCTCATTCTCATCTCCCATCACTGGCACCTCAACACCTGGAACAGCAATTATATCTGCCTCCCTATCATCCTCAACATTCAGTAAACTTTCAAAATATTCCGCCCACCTTTTCATTGCCTCCTCTCCTTTTAACAACCTTCCATTTCCATCTTTCACTGTCTCTTCAATTCTTGCGCCGGCCTTCCTTACTCTCTTCACTTCTTTCCAAAACTTCTTCTTATTCTCTTCATATGACTGACCCAGTCCCTGACCCCACCTCAGGTCAGCTGCCCTCTTTGCCTCACTTACCTTGCGCTTTACTTCCACCTTTTGCTCTCTATATTTTTCATACTTCTCTATACTATTACTCGGCAGCCATTCTTCAAAAGCCCTCTTTTTCTCTTCCACTTTTACCTTCACTCCTTCATTCCACCATTCACTGCCCTTCCTCATGCTGCCTCCAACAACCTTCTTGCCACATACATCACTTGCAATCCCAATAAAATTTTCTTTTGCTAACTTCCACTCCTCCTCTAAATTACCAGTTTCTCTTACTCTCACCTCGTCATATGCCATTTTCAACCTTTCCTGATATTTACTTTTTACCCCCGGTTTTATTAGCTCTTCAACTCTCACTAGCTCCCTTTTACATCCACCTACTCTATTCCCCCACTCTTTTGCTATAACCAATTTTCCTTCCACCAAAAAAATGATCAGACATACCGTTAGCCATACCCCTAAACACGTGCACGTCTTTCAATCTTCCAAACATTCTTTTAGTTATCAACACATAATCCATTTCTACTACTCTTCCATTGGCTACTCTTACCCATGTATACTTGTTTTTATCTTTCTTTTTTGAAAAAGCTAGCACTTATCACCATCTCTTGCTCAACACACATATCTACCAGTCTATCACCAGTCTCATTTTCACCCAAAAATATAAAAAACTAAAAAAAAAAAACGGAAAAATACAAAATAAAAATAAAAATAAATATAACAACTATATAAACGAAAAAAAAAAGAAAATACTAAAAATCCCAAAATTTCTGAAAATTAAAATCCAAAATGATATCAAAATTAAAATCCAAAAAAAAAAAAAAATAAAAAAAAAAATATAATAACTAGATTATCTAGCAAGAGGAGGTGGAGGGTGGTTCAGTGTTTGGAGATGGTTTGTTCATTCAGAGGAAATTTTGAAATCTATATCGGTGAAAATTTTAAAGTTTGGAGAGTCGGAAGACCTAAAAGCTTGTGGCCGATGATGTGAAAGATAAATCACAAAAAGAAAAAAAAAAGTGGTACTAACTGGGAAATTGTGAGTTAATACAAGATAAAGGTAAATGGCAAAGTTTAAATAGAAAAGGGTTTATTAAATAATAATAATGATAATAATAATAATAATAATAATAATAATAATAATAATAATAATAAAAATAATAATAATAATAATAATAATAATAATAATAATAATAATAATAATAATAATATGTTATTATTATTATTATTATTATTATTATTATTATTATTATTATTATTATTATTATTAATATTACTATTATTGTTCTTATATTAATAATAATAATAATAATAATAATAATAATAATAATAATAATAATAATAATAATAATAATAATAATAATATTCTGAAAAAACCGAAACTGTACAAAATTAATATCGTACATCGTGCATTTGAAAAGTTTCCTTATTCGGCCCCGATTAGCAGTGATTTGCACGACGATGACCTTGTACTGTTGATTGGCATACCAAATTGGGAGGCAATTCCTTTCGAAATTAGTGTTGCTGGTGTATATATTTCTTTATATGAGACCCTGATTGAATCGCAAAGGGATGAATTATGGCATGCAAAATTTAAAAAGGAGAAGCATAATATTTTGAAAACAAATGGCTTTGCTAAAAAGTACCCACTATTTTAGGATAAAGCATATATCATAGCTTTTCCATCATCTTATCCTTTCGAATTAGGATTTATTCGTGTTTTTCACTTATTATCAAAATCTGGTAATAGATTTGGCATTGTGAAAAATGGTGATCTTTGCTTATCGTTTGAGCCGATCATAAAAAAAAAGACTGGCTAAGCAGCATCAACCACAGGGATCTCATAGAACAAATCTGCATTTTTGTACAGTGGTTACTTAGACCAATTTCAAAACAATTCATTTTGAGTTACTTACTTGTATCCATAAAAGCTCTGTATGATATAATCATTAAATGTTTATTAATAATTGATTATATATATGCTTTATTTTGTAGGAAGACTTTCCAACTAAGTTTAATCTTTATGTTGGAATTTTCCGAATTTCAATTCCCTCACTAGTTCAAAGTATTTTTAAACAGGTTTGAAAACTTTAACTATAATGATTCACTTCTCCGTACAGTGAGATAGTTCTTGCACATACACACACAAACACTTATGTATATATATATATATATATATATATATACCTCATACTTGGGATCGAACGCTAGCCCCTTCTAATGAAAGGCCAGGTCGAAACCAACCATGCCACAAGAGGCCTCTCGTGGCATGGTTGGTTTCGACCTGGCCTTTCATTAGAAGGGGCTAGCGTTCGATCCCAAGTATGAGGTAGAAATTTATTTCTATTTGAACACGATGTTGTGTTGATATTTATGTATATATATATATATATATATATATATATATATCTATATATATATACTGTATACATATACATAAAAGCAATTATTAAAATAAGCTCAGTTTTATTATAAATCTGAAAAATTAATGATAACATTCATAATAGGTCCTCGGTTGTACAGTACACCAGCCCATGCAACTTCTTTCATTTAATTTTCAATACTTTTGGTATAATAAGGAGAAGCTGTTTTCAGTCACTGTGAGTCTTTTGCAATGGACCAGACCATCTATTTCCAACCCCCAAGTTGTCTCTGAAGACCAAGCGAACAACTGCTTGTGACCGTCAGAGATTTTCTGAGGCAGTTAGTAGGATTCCAATGCAAGGTATTTGCACTTCAGGACTCGCAACTCGCAAGGCAGATATTTTAACGATCTGTCTGGTATATTTTTAGTGGATGTTACTGAATGGAAGACAATCAAGGATGAGGTAGATTACTAATTGCTCTCATATTTTCATATTGTTCAATCATCGAATTGTTCTACTGGGCTGTTCCATCCATACAGTTTTCCTGTATAAACCCCATATACACACAACAATATGTATGTATATATACATATACATATATATATATATATATATATATATAATATTTATCATATATATATATATATATATATAAATATATATATAATATATATATATATATATATATATATTACATATATATATATTATATATATAATATGTATATATATATATATATATATATGTATATATATATGTATATATATATATATATATATATTAAATATATATATATATATATATATATTTATATATATATATATATATATATATATGTATGTATGTATATATATATAAGAAGGTGTATACATATTTGCTCAAGGGTTATGAATGTGGGCATAAATCGCCCGTCATTCCCAAATTTTGCTGCATATCAAGTCATGTGGAAAGCATTATTGTATAGTATATTATCAAGGAAAAATTTGTAATGGTGGGATATTCCATTAAAAAAATTTTTTTCGGATATTCAGGAGGTTCTCCTAACAAAGGCATTCAGATTTTCCCTCAACTACAACAAGATCCAGGATGTTTATTCTTCCCATTCCAAGCATCACAGTTTGGACTCTGAGCCAATTTTTACTATGTCTTCTATTTCATAGGGGTATCTTGGATTATAAGTGAAGGCTTCTGTATGCCTGAATTCACTAATATGGCAACCATTGTCAGATCCTCCCGATGTTTCTTGGTTTCGATGGTCAATCATTCTTTGTTTGTTATCCTGAAGTCAAGTCATTCTTTGATTTCTTGATTCCACTACTTTAGTTTGCTTTTGTATCCATGTTGTTTATGTCTCTTAGTGTTGTCCTCATCATTATTCTTTCCATATCTCTTTGTGATTTAACTAGCTTATGGACTATGGCTTCAGTAAGGCTCCCTGTTTCTGATGCATATGTTATTACTAGTAGGACCATCTCATTAGATAATTTTCTTTCCAGGAAAACTGTTATTTTACTTTTCCTAATCTCC